>NW_010249573.1:0-12840 GCF_000690775.1 Eurypyga helias
TGCACTCAAACCCACTGTCCATGTCCGACAAAGATGCTGAACAGAAGTTCTGGAAGACTGGACTGCAGGAGTAAGAGCCCAACATGCTGCTTCACCATTTTGAACCACAGTATTGTGAACAGTCTGTTAAACAAAGTGGAGATTGTTGTTATTTTTCTTTTTAGCATGTTAAATAATACTCCTAGAAAACTTGACATTTTTTGATTTCTTCAATCTTTCATTTGAGCAATGTTTCATTCAGCTTTGTGTAGACTCTTAATTAAGTTTGAGGACTATGACAAAAATGTGAGTCTTTTTCAAAGCAAAATCCATATTGTCACTCTAACAGCACAAACTCATATGTGGATGAGAAATGGAGACAGCACTGAACAAATACACATCTTATAAAGAAAGGATAAAGAATGAATCTGAATTTTCAGTAGGACACTTTTTGCTTCAGCTTCCCCAGTGCTATGAATGAATGCTGGTATAAAAGCTTCTGTTCACTCAGAGTTGTACCAGACAGTAGGCTCTTACTTTAAAACAGGCAAAGGAAAATAACTTTTTCCTCTTAAATTCAGCTTCTGATTTCAATTAATTTAATAGCTTTATGGATTGAGTCTCTAAAGTTTCTTTGTACAGGATGAAATGGTGTTCCTGTGTGTGATTCTTCTTTAATCAGTGCTGAAATTTGTTCTTTCTAATAATACTGCCTATTTTCAAAAAGCTTATTTCTGCTGTGCCGAGACTAGGATAAATTTCAAACTGTTAGCACCCATCTAGGGAGAACAGAAAAACTCATTTCATAACAAAACTATTTTTGTTTCTGGTCATGTTTGTAGTGGAATAGGAAATGGTGTTCCTGTTTTCTACCAAGGGTACTTCAAGCCATCCTTCATAATAAAGCGCGGGGTTGATTCACTCACCCCTCTTGTTCCAGCTGGAGAGTCTGCCTGTGCTGCCTGTTAACACAGATGTATGTCTACATGGATACAGTTTTAACACAAAATCATTACTATACATAGAGAACAAAATGTTTGCCAAATAAGCCTATTCCCGTGTTAATTGGACTATCACATTAAACCCACACAGACAGAGCTTTTGAAACAGAGATCACAAAAATGTCAGTTTTCTCCACTGACTCATATCACTCCAGATTAGCTGTTAATGTGGCTAATTGACTGGCCTGCAATCAGCTGCAATCCAGATAGGGTAGGTGGAAAGGGCATCTTGGTGGTGTTTATGGAAAAAAAAGGGACCACTCCTCACATTGAAGCTAATCTCTAGTTCTACATGTCAATTATCTATTCCAGTAATAGGATGAGAGAACTTTTCTTTCATTCAGTAATGAACCAGAAACCAGGAACTTAATGTTCTCATCTGCCAGGCAGTTTTTCTGACTTCTAAACCAATTGGTAGTACCTATAAAAAACATTATAAAATACAACATGATCTAAAAGATGCAGCTCTCATCTTCCTCAACATTGATCAAAATAGTTCTAGCCAAATATAATTTTCCAAATAGAAGGATGTCAAACTTTAACAGCAAGAGTCCACTACTAAAGGAGCTTTTTTTAATACCTAGAATTTAGCATGCATTCTTCAGCATTCTAATAAATCAAATCTGCTACAAATCCTACATTTTCAAAGTCCAGTCAGAAATAGATTTAACTGAATGATACATGCAATATAATAAATGAACTTTCTAGCACTTAGAAACTCAACAAAATTAAAATAATATATTAAAATTATGAATTTATTTATAATGTACCTGAAGGTATGCTGGAATTTCAGGAGATTAATAAACTGGATTTATTTTCTAAAAGGATAATATTGGGGGTAAGGACACAGTGATCCTTTAGGTCTCATTCTTGCATTTTAAAATGCTTTTGAGGCCTAGCAACTGTTGTGAGAATTCCCATTTCCATGCATTCATCTTAGATGCCTAAATATCTTTAACCGTCAGGCTTTTAAAAGCAGATGCTCCTCAGAATTTCAGTGAGACTTTTGACTACGGTAATTTTGGAAAACTAAATTGGAAAATAAAAGCTCTGAAGATACTTGAATCTTTTTCTCTGATGGGGTTTTTTGTTTGGTATTTTGTTGGGTTTTTTTGTGTAACTTTAATAACCAAAGGAAGGGCTGCAAGAGAATTCCATGAATTATTGAAATCATTATCTGATTACTATCAACTTATCTCCTGATACATTTTTTGCACCTGTCATTTGAATTCAAGCTCCCTTTATGACTTTATGACTGTTCACATCCATTTTCCTCCTGCTTCACCCCACTGTGTTCCACAACAAACAAACTACACCCTCTCTGGTGGCTTCAGGTTTGCAACAGGAGAGTCACTTCATAATGTGAACTGCATGTTATATGTTGCATGATGTCAGAAACCATGGACTATCTCTATTTTCCAACAAAAGGAAGCACCTGAGGAGCACAAAGGACCCACCTGTTGACTCCATGCATGCACACCTGCTTTTCCCTCGGGCAGGGTTGGGCTGAGAGGCTGGGGCAGTGCTGGGGACCCCCATGCCAGGAGAAGACCGTGATGTCGTTAGGAGACCCGCAGTGCTCTGCTCTTACCACAGATATTAAAGACACGGTCCAGACAAACGTTGCATTTGTGGACATATAATTTATTAGATCACCTGAAAAACTGGACAAGCTGTTGGGTGCCCAAAGCTAGATACAAGCTGGGAAAACTATTCAAAGTTTAACTGGGTGTACACAGGTTGGATCAATTAAAAGCTGATAGCTGGCACTCAAGCAGCAAAGGGAGAAAAGGTGAGAGATGATCAGCTAGCTATCTCCCAGGGGAAACAGATACAAAAATAATTTATAACCTATATGGAGAGGATATAAAACCTACCACAAAACCAACATCACCATTGTAACCACATTTTCCTCATTACTAGCATTCATTTTCATTCCTAGACCTACCTTTCAAAATTACTTACAGGTTTCCCTTGAGGTGCAAGGCTGAGAGATCAGAGATGAAGTGGCTGCTTTGGAAGCAATGTATCCATGGTCTACAGTGTTTTCCCTCTGCAAGGATTGTGCTGTCTGCAGTTTCCAGCCTGGGGCCCTGTGACGGCTGAGTTTCCTCTGCATGGTGACCACACAGACCTGCCGAGCACAGTCCCGCATGCTGGGACATGCTGGTGCATGTTCTGGGAGAGGTGGGATGTGTTCTGCGATGGCAGTGGAAGTGTTGGCAGGCCCTGGTACAGGCGCAGCCTTGCTACCACCAGCGCAGTGCAGGGAGCAGGGAGATGCAGACTTTGCTGGAAGCAGGTGCAGCTGCTTTGCTGGTCTGTTTGACAGCTAAGGTATGTGAGTCAGGAAAGATCACCCCTAAACTGAGCACTGAGCACAAGCAGTGCACTGCTGTCATTAACCTTCCTCTCTGTCAATTGCCCCCGTCTGGAGGGGGGCACAGCAGAAATCAAAACCGGGAGGCAAAAATTCAGTAGCTGTGTGAGGCAGAGAAGTTCTAATTTCCTTTTGGAAGCCTTGCAAGGTGCAAAAAGACCTCCACCACACAGCAGTGGGTGGAAATAAGGGATCTCAAAGGATCCGCTCTTTCAGCCATTGCTGTTACCGGATTCCCATGATACACGTTTATTTCTCAGTGGAGTTTCTGGGACTGGAGCAGCCCAGGGGCTTCAAAGGAAGCGAAATAATACTAGGTGAATGAACAGTGGCAGTAGTGATTTTTCAGCAGTGACAAATTATTTCAAGCAGGGATAAAAGCAAGAAAATTGGCATAAATGCTTTGGCACACAGTAAAAGCCTACAAATGGTGAGCATCTTTTTGGACAGGCCACCGGCAAACTCTGTGGGACAGCAGGTAAAAAAAAGTCAGATGAAAAACTAGCTTGGCTCTCAGCCTAAGACCTGAGAGTGTCTAGAAGATTGGTAGAATGTCAAGAAAAAGAGCACTGATGTATTGTTTTAGAGCCTTAAATATACTGGCGTGGCTATGGCTACAAGCCTGTGCTACTCCCTGGCCTTTAAAAATGTACGTCCATTACCCCACCCAGTGTATTGGGTTTGCGTGGCAGGGTTTTGGTAGCAGGGGAGCTACAGGGGGGGCTTCTGTGAGAAGCTGCCAGAAGCCTCCCCTACGTCCGACAGAGCCAATGCCAGCTGGCTCCAAGATGGACCTGCCACTGTCCAAGGCTGAGCCAATCATAGTCATACAACCTCTGGGATAACATGTTTAACAAGGGGAAAAACCTCTGAGAGTAGATTTTTTAGACAGGCAGAAGGAGAGCAAGATGTGAGAGAAAGAACTCTGTAGGCACCCAGGTCAGCAGAGAAGGATAGGGAGGAGGTGGTCCAGAGGCCGGAACAGAGGTTCCCTTACAGCCCATGGTGAGAGGACAGGCGGTGCCCCTGCAGCCATGGAGGGTAACGGGGGAGCAGAGACACCCCTGCAGCTTGGGGAGGACCCCACACCAGAGCAGGGGGATGCCCAAAGGAGGCTGTGACCCCATGGGGAGCCCTGCCATGGAGCAGGCTCCTGGCAGGACCTGTGGCCCCATGGAGAGAGGAGCCCAGACTGAAGCAGGTTGGCTGGCAGGACCTGTGGCCTCGTGGGGGACCCAGACTGGAGCAGTTTGTGCAGCCCGTGGTAAGGACTCATGTTGGAGAATTTGGGGGAGGACACTCTCCTATGGGAGGGACTCCACACTGAAGCAGGGGCAGCGTGTGAGGATCCCTCCCCCTGAGAAGGAAGGAGCAGCAGAGACAACGTGTGATGGACTGACTGCAACCCCCATTGCCTGTCACTTTGTGCTGCTTGAAGGGAGGAGAGAAATGGGGAGCAAAGCTGAGACCAGAGAGAATGGAGGGGTGGGGGGAAGGTGCTTTAAGATCTGGGTTTTATTTTTCTCATTATCCTACTCTTATTTGATTAGTAACAAATTAAATTGCTTTTTCTTCCCCTAATTGAGTCTGTTTTGCCCGTGACAGTAACTGGTGAGTGATCCCTCCCTGTCCTTGTCTCGACCCACGATCCTTTCCTTGTATTTTCTCTCCCCTGCCCAGCTGAGGAGGGCAGTGACAGAGAGGCTTTGGGGGTACCTGGCCTCCAGCCAGGGTCAGCCCACCACAAGCTTCTATTTGTTTTCCATTCTGTTGAGAGATCTCAAATCAAAAGCTCTGATAGGGTTTGAAGTCTGACTGGGTTTACTCTGGCTCAGACATCAGGCATCTTTTCAGTAAGCCCTTTAGTTGCTTCAGAATGGAATGTTGGTTTTCAACCATATTTGAAGGCTACAGCCTATATTTAACTTGAATTCAAGATCCTTCCTATCTGTTGGACACCTTAAATTCTTCCAGTGAGAATAAATACCTACACAAAGCATATAGGTTGGCACTACACTGGGAACAGCCATGAACTCCACAAGTTAATACAAAGAGTAAGCCTAAACAGCAAGGCAGATTCAAATGAAGAAGAACATGAGGAATTCTGGAAAACGTGAGAAAATACACGTTGTCAAGCTGAAAAAGAATCTGAAGAGCAACTAGCAGAAGGAAGGCCAAATGCAAGGTCCTGCACCTGGGTTGGGGCAATCCCAAGCACAAGTACAGGCTGGGTGGAGAGGGGATCGAGAGCAGCTCTGAGGAGAAGGACTTGGGGGTACTGGTGGATGAAAAGCTGAACATGAGCCGGCAGTGTGCGCTGGCAGCCCAGAAAGCCAACCGTATCCTGGGCTGTATCCAGAGAAGCGTGGCCAGCAGGTCGAGGGAGGGGATTGGTCCCCTCTACTCTGCCCTGGTGAGACCCCACCTGGAGCGCTGCATCCAGCTGTGGAGCCCTCAACATCAGAAGGATATTGGCCCCGTGGGGCGAGTCCAGAGGAGGCCACGAAGATGCTCAGAGGGCTGGAGCACCTCTGCTATGGGGACAGGCTGAGAGAGTTGGGCTTGTTCAGCCTGGAGAAGAGAAGGCTCCGGGGAGACCTTATAGCACCTTCCAGTACCTGAAGGGGCTACAAGGAAGCAGGGCAGGAGGGAGGGGGGTGGAGGCAGAACGACGACACAACAGACAGTGATGACGATGACTTTTTACAAGGGCCTGTAGTAACAGCACAAGGGGTAACGGGTTTAAATTGAAAGTGGGGAGGTTTAGATTATGCCACATCCCTAGCTGTCTTCCAGACCAGGCTGGATGAGGCTTTGAGCAACCTGGTCTAGTGGAAGGTGTCCCTGCCCATGGCAAGGGAGTTGGAACTAGATGGTCTTTAAGGTCCCTTCCAACCCAAACCATTCTATGATTCTATGAAGTGAAAAATAGACTAAATCCTTTCTCAAGTATATCAAACAAAAGAATTCATAGTGCCAACTGATGTTCAGGGTATTAGCAACCTCTCAGAGAGGATAAGGTGGCTGCACAGCAGAGAAATGAATTTTTCACATTGGCAGAAACTGCAGTGATTCCCATGCCACCACTTCTCTTCCAACATTCATCAAAAAATCTCTTTGAAACTGAAGTGAGAGAAATAAACACATTAAAAAGAGGTTGACAGAAGACTTCTGCAGGACCTCTGTTGTTACCTGTGATGTTTCACATATCCATAAATCAGCTGGACAAGGAAGTAAGTACTGAGGTGGGTCAATAACAAGAATTTCTTCAAGGTAGTAAAGGTGAGGACAGAACTGCAGAAGGTGAAAGCCTGTCAAGGAGAATGTGCAGTAAAAAGACAGATCATCTGTGTAGATAGACTCCACAGAGGTGATTTGCCATGCAACAGTATTACTCTGTGGAGCTCCTTGTCAAAGGATGTTTCATGTGGAAAAGTTTGCATGGGCTCAAGAAACACCTGGACAAGAATTTGGAAGAGGGACTCACTGAGAGCTACTAAGTAAATAAAGCACATCAGACTCAGGAAAACAACTGAGCTCACAAAATTTGGAACCTGAAAGAATACTTGGGTGAGTCTGGTGTGTGCCGCCTTCTTGCTCTTCCTAGTGCTTTTGGGGACTGCTAGGAACAGTGACCAAAAGGCTGTGTGGATCCTTGATGTAAACCAGTAGAGTGATTGTTACTTCCCAATGACATTCAGAAACACATAAAATACACTATCAACTACTTTTCTGGGTTTTGTTTGTTTGTGTCCCCCTCTTCCCCCCCCCCCATCCCCCCAATGTTTTCATTAGAAAGAGTCTCTTCTCAAAGGGATTTAGATCAATTTATTTCCTGTTGCTGTATTCTGTGGTGAGTATCCACATGGAGAATTTAAGTGGGACCAAGACTGTATACATAATGCCTTAATTAATAATGGCAGTAATACATTTTTCATAGATTCTATGAATATTTCTAATTCAAAATTCAAGGAAAGTTATCCATGGCATGCAATAATCAAATGCCATTTCTTTAAAATTAGGGGATATTTGGTGCTCAACTTTGTCATTCATGTATATACATGTATATAGCAGTTTTGTTATTTCATTTCTGGATTTGTTTTCAGTCTTAACTGCATTTCCAATTACTCACAATTACATAAGCTATTTAAATTCCTGGGCTGGTTTTGGCTGAGATAGAGTTAATTTTCTTCACAGTAGCTGGTATGGGGCTGTGCTTTGGATCTGTGCTGAAAAGAGTGCTGATAATAGAAATATTTTCATTATGGCTGAGCAGTGCTTACACACAGTCAAGGTGCCCCTCACACCACCCCACCAGCAAGGAGGCTGGGAGTGCACAAGAAGTTGGGAGGGGACACATCCAGGACAACTGACCCCAACTGACCAAAGGGATATCCCATACCGTATGATGTCATGCTCAGCATATAAAGCTGAGGGAAAAAGGAGGAAGGGGAGAATGTTTGGATTGATGGTGTCTGCCTTCCCAAGTCACCGTTATGCATGATGGAGCCCTGCTTTCCTGGAGATGGCTGAGCACCTGCCTGCCGATGGGAAGTAGTGAATGAATTCCTTGTTTTGCTTTGCGTGTGTGCACAGCTTGTGCTTCACCTGTTAAACTGTCTTTATCTCAATCCACGGGTTTTCTCACTTTTATATTTTTGACTCTCTCTTCCATCCCACCAGGGGTGTGAGTGAGCAGCTCTGTGGGGGTTAGTTGCCAGCTGGGATCAAACCACAACAACACCCTATTTCTGACATTTCAGTTATGGTCTGTCCTTCACAGGAAACTTTACAGAGTTTCTCCACAAAGTCTGAATTCCACTATATCCCAGCAGTACTGACATCAGTCTTATGTTACCTGTCCTGTCTGATGCAGGTGAATGTAATTTGGACTTGCACAGTTTTTGAAACAAAATGTTTTAGTGGTGGACCTCACACACCATCTGAAGACATAATAAGATTGTCCCACTGTCAGAAAAGACTAATCCAAGTGCTGTAGTTATGAATGACTGGGGTTTGCCATTTTATGGGACTGGGAAATCCTGTTTGGGAACTGAAGCCAGCTTTGTATTCATATTCTCCCACTGTTGCTGACCTTCCAAAGGAAAAAAAAAAAGGAGAGGAAAACACATACACAAGAAGAAAAAGCTAGAAGGAACCTTCAGGCATTCCTTCTGCAGAGCAAAGAGGAAGGTTTTTAGAAACATCATGAATATCAGTGGAGAGTTGAATGACAGAAAAACTGGGAGCAAGTGAGAGTTAAAATACAAAAGAGATGAAAAATATGATTCAAGTCCTAGAGAGAAAGTGTTGAATCATTCTAAAGCAGGGTGAAGCCTGTGTAGTGGGAGTGTTGAAAATGAGGTGATGACCCGAGGGGAGACACAGAATTGACCACTGAGATGAAGGGTGGGATGTAAAGCATGAATCAGAACTAGGAAGAGAAGTGCACTGAAGGGAGAGACCAACAGAGATATCAGACTAGATGAGAAATACGGAAGGGTTGAAACCTGATTACCTGTACAGATGAGAGTCCAGAATGGCTGTGGACAGAAAGGCTGTGATTTGTTGAACTGGGTAAACTTCACCCAGCCAACATGGATGTGTCCATATGTGTGTGCCTGCTTGCACTCGCATGTCTGCACACTCACAGAAGGCAAAGGGGATGAAAGGAAGACCCTTCTTGCTCTGCCTTGTGTGTGTTCTTCAGTTTGTCTCCTTATCAATGCACATGCTCTGGGCTTTGTGGATATTGGGAGTTACTCCTTTCCTAGCAGTCAAAGCCAAGTTGCTATTCTTGGATTACAGTGATTATTCCCCAGTCATAACCCTTCACATTTAAAGGCAATATTACTGCATTCATGTTTTCTAGTTTGGGAAGACTTTGTAAGATCAGCAACTGTTGTGAATTGATATACTCAGAAGTTTAGGAAAGATGAGAACAGGCATGTTCATGGAAACACCACAGAAGCTGGCAATGAGTCAAGACATCCTTCATCTGAGATCACCCTTTTGACAGGGCTTAGGTAGTTTGAAGGCCCCTGAGAAGGAAGTCTCTTGGATATTTGGCAGATTTCTGATCAGACCTTTCCTGTGAAGAGGAGGCTAGAAGCCCTGGGATTATGGCCACAAAGTTCGCAGTCCCCCACCAGCACCAATGTTTCCGTGGCCAAACACAGAGAACTGTAGTCAAGAGGCTTTGGCATGAACCAAGAAGAGCCATCGCCATGCAAGGATGCATCATTCAGAGCTGAGAATCTGGAAGGCAGGCACTGGCAGGGGCAGGTCCCTGGTAGACCCCATCCCCAAACCATTGCTGAGCAAAAGGCAGGAGTACACTGAGTGGGAAAACAGGGCAGCCCTTACAGCTGGGACTGGAAACCAGAGAGAAGCTGCAGAAAGGGAAGGAGAAGCAGATTTTTTGTTCTACATGCACAAGAAGTGACTGCCAGCAAAAGAGGAAGACAGTCAAGTATGTGACAACCGGGGACACTGAAGTGTTGGATATGGTAATCATACTCAGAGCCAAACCATAACTGTTTTGCAGAGCTGAAGTAACAGGGAGAATATGTGAGAAATGCTTTATTCAGAGGACAAAGAGGAAAATGGGACTGCCTCATTCAGAGGCTGGATGGTGGCTGAATATCCTGCCCCTGATGGGATGACCCAGAACCCACCCGTGACACACAAATGGGAAATGACCAGGGAAATGATACCTGACCCATGCATATCCCTTCTGATCATACAGAGATTAAAATAGTTCTGAAACTACTTAAGAAACTCGTGGCAGAGGGTCCTATATAGAGTTAGGTGCTCTAGTCCCCAGGGTAGCATGCACACACTGAAGAAAGCATCACACAGCTCCCGGCATTTGACTGAAGATGGATGAAGGCCACCAGACACCAGGCTGTGCCAAGGGAGCATGGGATGGATGCAAACAGGCACTGGGGCTGGCTCAGAGGAACTCTTCACAGGCAGAGCTACACTGACATGGGGGGAACATTTAGTCTGATGTAAAGGGAGCACTAAGTTGTCCAGATACATACCAAAGGCCAGACACAGCGACCTTAGAGCTGAAACTAGAGCCATGGACACAGCAAAGTAGGGGGTAAAAACTATAGAGCTTGTAGTAGGAAGCCAACACCAGTGAGAACAGTTGTGGAAGCAAACCCAAATTCAGGTTGGGATTGGTACACCAGTCCTTCCTAACAGCATGGCAACACTGTGTTTGGGCTGAAAAATGAAGCAAGAAGGTAAAGACATCTGCACTGGGGATTGGGGGCTCTCAGAGCAGCAGGACTGACAGACCCCACACGCCACATTCTTCTTATCCAGAGTGAAATAAAGATGCTTTTATAGAAGTTTGACTGGAGGGGCACCATGCTTTGGGAGGGAGAATAAAAAAGCATACACCGCTATGAAGTTTCATTGGAAATGGCACAAATTGAGCAGGCTGTTGGGATCCAGGTCCACACAAGTGTTGCAGGACTGATTTTGTACTTGAAAAAATCATAAATCCATTAAAAAGTAAGAAAATCATGAAGCAATGCAGTGAATCACACCTGCCCACCTCTAGCCATGAAGAGGTGTGCCAGCAGGCAGAGGAGCCACATCTGTTCTCCATCTCATCAGCCCCTGGAGGGATAACACTGGAGGCTTTCAGGAGGCTGTCTGCTATAGTCAGATCTACCTCACACAGTGCAGAGTTATCCTTGAAATCCTCACATCCATACATCCCATGTTCTCCTTTAATGTACATTAGCAGACATCCTTAGCAGCTTTCTCTATAGCCCAGGGCAAATCATGATGCCAGTCCTCTTCAGCCCAGACAGCCACCAGACGGTTCCAGTGTGGAGAAGTCTGAGTCATTGCAAGCGCACCAGCCTTTGCGACCCTGAGAGGAGGGCGGTTCAGAGAAAACTTCACATGCTAAATTTCCTTACTGCATTCCTTTCTTCAGCTTCCTGCATTACCAGCAATGTATCAGGGGATTGCAAAAAAAAAAAAAAAAAAAAAAAGCATCCCCTGCTACTCTCCTATCCCATTTTTCTCCATCAATTTGGTCCTTAAAGGTTTATGTGCAGGTCCAGCTGCAAATCTCCCCACTTCAGGGTGACTATTGGCACCCAAAATCATGTATCTGGAAGTGTCTGAGCATCCAAATGCCATCGTGGCTGCCCTACCTCCTCCTCTCAGGGCCAGATGGGATGCATTACCATTAAAAGAAAGCTGCATCTAGTTTATTAAGAGATCCAGGTGTCTTTTCAGCCCCGACTGGAAACACTTAGTATTAATCACTTT
Organism: Eurypyga helias; assembly: GCF_000690775.1. Classification (NCBI taxonomy): domain Eukaryota; kingdom Metazoa; phylum Chordata; class Aves; order Eurypygiformes; family Eurypygidae; genus Eurypyga; species Eurypyga helias. The sequence continues at coordinate 11,662 of NW_010249573.1, forward strand.
TATTTATTTGAATTGACCTTCTTGGTGAAATATTAATGACATATGTGTTTGTTCTCCTGCCATGATCAAACGTTGAGAACACAAAAGCCAAGGCCAAGCAAAGGGAAATGTATTTCAATATTTACTCTGGAGGTGACAGAAAATTATCAGTGAAGAGTTCTCTTCCAATTAATGTTATCACTGCTGCTGCAAACAGTGAATGACAGCAATGTTTTCACATGTTATAAGGCCTAGGTCTCTGAACAGAGATGAATTGGCACTCATGGTTAACTCTTAACTTCTATTCCTTGTAAATTATTAGAATAAATATGACAACAAAAGATCATTAAACCTTCACTAGGTAATTAAACTGTAAATGATGAGCAGCCTATGATACTGCCTGTCACACCACCTTGATTGCTTTCTGGATGGATTAACAAAATTAGTAGGTAGCAATAAAGTGGTGGATGTCATCCTTAAATTATCGCAAGGCATTTGGTAGCATGTCACATAAATATTGTGCTCCAAATTCACTGAGATTGATTTGGATGTGAGTGCTATCCCAGGAGTCACAAAGTGACTGAGATGACATAACAGAAGGAGGAGAAAAATCAGCCAGTGGAAAGGGTTTAATAAAGCACTGGAGGGAAATGTGTTAGGGTCTGTGTTATGCATGACCCCACAGCAAGCTGCAGCCACCGGCACATAGTTTCTGTTCTTGTCTTGGGAAGGGAGGAGGTGGAGGGGAGGAAGGAGGTGTGTCTTTCACAGTCTCAATCTGCTGGGAGGCGAGGCGAGGAGAGGGCTCCAACTTTTGTCCAAGTTTGGTTTTAAACTTTCTCTGTAAACTCTCTTTTTCCAGGAAGAAATAAAGTGGGTTTTATATTAAGAAATTATTTTCCTTTCACTCTTTTTCAGAGCCTGCATCTGCACACATGATATTTCAAGGAGAGGAGTAAATGGGAGGTGTAATTGAAGAGTCTTTTTGGGAAAATTGGCTTGGGTAGTATACACTAGCCCTACACAGGTAACATAGTTATACCCAAGTAGGTTTAAATAATATGTACGATATTTCAAAATTCTTTGAGCTTATGCTAAAAATAAAGCACCAGAGGCTATTTAAGAAGTTTAATTAAAGATCTTAACATAACCATAGTTACAATATAGTTATGTAGTACATTGTTGTGGTTTAACTCCGGC
>NW_010249574.1:0-55616 GCF_000690775.1 Eurypyga helias
ACAGGACCTTGCACTTGGCCTGGCTTTTTTGGCTGTATTAGCTTCTGTTGAAGTGTCCTTTCACATGAACATCTTTCCACCGACCATAGTGAGAATGGGTGGCTCCCTCGGAGCAAATACCCTGGTTACTGATGGTGACGCCACTCCTACCTGAAATTATAATGAGTTGTCCACAGGCAGCCACAGTCACAGCACTGCGATGCTCTTTAATGGAGTAACATTTCTGCAATTCTTAAAATAACTCTGGTACTGAAACTAATAGCACCTATAAGATATCTGTCCTTGGTATTGCCATAAGCCTAGTGCTTCATCTGCAGAAGTTCCTGGGATGGGATTTCAGACCTTCCTGGAAGATGTGCATTTTTGAAGAAGCCAACCTAATAAATTCCTACCACAAGGCAAGGCATCAAGGCTTGATGTGACATCAAGGGAATGAAGTGGAAGGGAAATGAGAAAGGACTGGTTGTTCTGCTATTCCTCTAACTGAAGGGCTGTGGCTCTTTTCATGTGATGTTGAGGTCTTATCAGAGGCCAGTAAATCGCAACTGTACAGCCGTTAGGTGAAAAGACCCTTTAAGGGTTTCCTGTGACTAAATATGTCACGTCTGTTGGAGGGAAAGGTTGTCCCTTGCAGTGAGCGGTGCTGTTCAAACACTGAGCACCCAGGCCTTTCGACGTGTGGGGCACATCAGGGCTTGGGGAATGGCAATATCTCTGGAGGAATTCTTCACACCCAGCTCACCTGGCCTTTTGAACAGGGTTCAATGAAAAGTAAGAATAGCTGGCTGAGAAAAAGTTTGCAGTATGAAATAAAGTCCTAAAAATACCAGACACATATGTAACTCTCTCCCACTGCAAGCCCATCTCTGCTCGCTCCTTCCCCACAGTTCTCCTAAACCAACCAAAACCAGAAAGGGACTATATTTCAAGAAAAATAAAGCAGCATAATTAAGTCTGTTACCATATGCAGCATACTATTCAGGAAGTTACAGTGCAGTAAGTTACTGTAAAAACACGAGATACATGTGCTCTCAATAACTGCCTATATTTGTACCTTTGTCCTGCACTAAATTGGGCAAGAGTGAGATAGCTTCCACCTCCCCAGATGAAGGTAAACTTCCTCACCTAAACTGAGGGCTGAGAAGTTACCCCCAAGGGCCGTGCTTATGCCACGGCCATAGCTCTGCATCCCTGCCAAGAGCTGAGGATGCTGATGGATCTGCTCCCTCCCTAGGAGACACAGAGACTAGTGCCAAACAGGTTATCAGTGTCACAGCCATTGTTAATAGCTGGTTTTAAAGAAGAATATTATTGAAATAGTTCATGCTCCCTTAGTTAAACCACAGCATTTTTAGCTTTAAAAGAATGTGTGCATTTTCCCGTGAGTTAATATTTTTCACACCCTTCTACAGATTAATTTCCCTCTCAGCTTACATCCCTTTCCAAACGTGGTGCCTTTCGCTAAGGAGTATTACTCTCGCACAGTACCATTTGCCCTCTATGCTCTAGCCCCTTGTAGCAGACACTGTGAAAACATACAAAAGAAGAGCTTACTGGCCCTCCACAAGACCCAGAACAACCTCCTTTGGCTTTCAAGTCCTGCCAGCACTTGAACCAGTCTCTCCCATGCCCCAGACTTCTATTCTTTTGGGAATTTAGCCAGAGATGGAAGAGCCACGTTTCTTCTTACATGCTTATTATTCTCCTTCAAATGAATATGAATGAAAACGAATCAGATCATTCATCAGATCTGATAAGCTCTGCGTGAGCAGGATACAGATCACCTCTGAATGAACAACTGCTGATAAAAACCAGTATTTGAAGACAACAGCAAATTCTCTTTTATGGTATCAGATCTCCTTTTATGTGCTTTCCACCAAGGTTCAAGTAGATGAGTTTTCCTATATTTTTTTGCCAGAACATAAATCTGCAAAATGAAAATCATGTGAAAACACATCTGATAGTGATCACCTGGGGAGTCTCACTGGCAAGGCTGGTGGGACAAGACTGAAGCCTCTTTTATGGTTCTGGAATTGTTTGGTCTGAGAGAGAATAAATGTGAATGATATGACCAATTACACAGATCACATTTCAGATAATAGCCAAATTGTAAATAGTTCCATAGTTCCTATCTAATTCATGAATGAGAAAATAGTTGAACTGCGAAAACAAAATTGTGGCTTTCCAGATTCCCTTCCCAGCAGTTCTGTTTGACAGCTGGAAGAGGAAAGCGTCGGGCTCAATTACAAATACATGACACAGCCTGCAAGCGCAGAGCTTGTGAGCCTGGCCAGGAGTGCTGATAATCAATTTTCTTGGAGCAATATTTTCAGTGTTCAACAGTTTGATCTGTCATCCATTTTGGATTGATCGCTCTCTTTTTTAAAAATCACAGATAGCTTTTCTTAGTGAGGAATTCCTCACCCATGATTACAGAAATATAAAACTATAGATGGCCACCATATGAGGAGCAGATTAAGGACTCTTGAAGACCTACAGCCAAATATTCACATCTCCGTGATAGGGGTCTAGCCAACATCAGCATGTAGTTTGCCTCTACACTTTTTGCACCTAATGCAAGAATCTTTTATAAAGTAAATGCCTCATTTCCCTATGGAGGAGTACATACCTTTGAAGGTCTCCCAACAAGATATGCTCTAAGGAACAGAAGCACCTGAATTTCTCTCTGTCAGGTGAATGGGAAACTTTGGCAATATTCATCTGCTCTCTGAGACACCTATTTGGCAATGGTTGGAGCCTCTGTGGGAGATGTCTCCCAGTCTGTACTGACTAGGGAGCCTAAACTTGTTTCAGAAACCACCTCAGCAGAAGCCAAAGCTCAGGCAGAATCCATGTGTTTGCATCTATGCAGCCTGCAGCCCTCCCTATCTGTTCCCTGAAGTGATAGTGTGTTTAGGAAATTGCATGAATGCACAGACATGCAAAACTTTAGCAAATTCAACATTAGTTTTAAATACATCAAAATTCAGCTGCTGAAGGGAACATGGTAACTGATATCATAATGCTTACATGTATTAATATCTCTTTTTCACAGCCAAGAAGCTCAAAATACTCAAAAGTATTAATAGAAACAGGGTTGGGAAGCATTACTACCTTTTATACATATAGTTGTCTATTTAAATGCCTATTTATATATTGTCCAAGACACAGCAGAGTACACACAGACACACATGCACACACACTCATATATTCATATTGCCGAAATTACATAGCAAGTCTGGAGATTAGACCAGAAATAGAATCCAGATCTCTTGATGCAAAAATTTTTGCTTTAACCATTCGAGAATAGGTCCCCCTGGCCTTACAGGCTGTCAGATTAAAATGTAAGAGGAAAAGAATCACAGAAACTTCAAATCAAAGCATGAAATTGAAAATCTGTCATATCCGTAAAATGAAAATTGTCTCCAAAGGAAAATTCTGACACGATCACATTTTCTCAGGAATTTGGAGCTGGAAATAAGGTCATTCTGGGGGAAAAAAAAGAACTAAAAAACAAAACACTCAGCATCAGCCACTTAAGTAAGCAAGTCTGAAGGGTTTTGACAAGTACTGTGTCTAAGCCAAAAAACCCCAGGGCTAGATCTTCCACAAAAATCAGAAAACTTAAAGGGACATTGTCAAAGTTGGTAGACCAAACATTTGAGCTACTTTAAACTCAGAGTAATACATAAGGGTTCATATTTTTCTTTATTAAAAAGAACAGCTGAAAGATATTTATGAAGAGTATGGTGACATAGTTTGCATATTTATTTTGTAGCTAAGGATAACAGGCTTTGCAACATTTTTTTGCTGGGTTTTAAAGCGTCGCTTACATTGTAGGTTGAAAGATTACTTTCTAATTAAAACTTACACATTTTCTTTCCTTTGCTCTTACCGAGAAAGCTACGGATAAAATCCAGTGGGAAAAAGTGAGTTAAAATGGGACACAGAGAGGGGGCAGGGGGGGAAATGTTTATTTTTAAGAGCAGCACGGCATCATTCTGTTATAAAAATCTGGCACAAACTGATTTTCTGAAGTGCTGAGAACCTACAACTCCTTTGAATTCAACAGGAGATCTGAGCACTCAGCAGACTCTCCGGGAAATCAGGCCTCATTGCTTTAGCTTCCCAAGACTCAGCCCTGCAACTGTTTCTTCACATGTCTAGTTTGGCATACGTGGTTACTCCAGCTGGAGTTAATGGGACACTTCATCGCCGTTCCGCTGGCGTATGTGCAGAGATCGGTGGCTTCGATAGCACGGATTTAACCCACCTGACTAAAGATGAATGAAGGCTGAAGCCCCCAGTGTGAGCCAGTCACACCAGGCTCCAGTTAATGGAGGAAACCGGTATTTTTTGGGCACAGGTCATTCCTCCCAAGCCCAGCACACAAACTAGGGCGCCGGAGCGTTCAGGGGCGTGCGCACGAAGCACAAACCGCTGCAGGCAGCCTCAGTGGATCCTGCTGACTTGCATGAATGTCTTTCTGGGAATATCCTTGATGTGTTTGCTGCTGAGGCTCAAAAAGGCTAGATGGAAAGAGAGGGGTGATAGGGAGGACAAAACTGTCTAGTATCTCATAGCCCACCACACCTAGTTCCTACCTCACTGGCCACATCTGTTCAACAGGGCCAAGGTGTGTCACAGGAGGGACATCCTGGTGAGACATTAGGTTTTGTGGAGCATATGTAAGGAGGGTCAGCACCTCTGAAGGGCTTCTCAAAAGCCAGCACCCTAAGCAAGATTAGATAAGGATTTGAACATGAAATTATTGTTAAATCCTCTGGCAGTATGTAGTTGGTCCAGAATATGAGTATGTTATTGTTAAATTAGTAAATATGCAAAACACTATTTGCATTGGTTGATACCTTGCGTATTTATCCATGTTTTCCTTGTGGTCCTTTCTTCGCTGGTGTCTCTGAAAATTTTAAGATGTGAGCCCAGTGGCACTGTGGGGACATTTAGATAAGGAAAATGAAAACCGGCCTTCACGCTGAAAGAAGATCTGTGACGATACCAGGGCATTGCATCTCAGGGCTGCAAGGCTGCCGTGTCTTTCTGCCTTCCTTATTGTGAGGAGGGCAGTTTCCTAGAAGATGGCCTGGCTCCTGGCCAGGTGCCTGCCTCTCCTCAAGTGGGTCTTTAAACCAGGAGCTGGAGATTCAGGCAACCTCCCTATTGCCCCTGGCAAATTCCCGCTGGCTTCAGCCTACAGGCATCAAGGTGATGTGCCTGTAGCCTGAAGAGCCATCTTGCTGGACACTGTAGTGAGTACTGAAGTGAAGCAAAGCAGGTCACTGGAGAGGCCGGCTACTGGGTTGGTGGCCATCATATGCCAAAGCGAGAAGCCCACTGGCCAAGGGACAGTTGATGGGATAACTGATGCTCACAAAGAGCCGTGTGTCTCATCCCTCACCTCAGCAGGACAGGCACTTAAGGAGTACCTCTGAGCACTGAGAAGGATGCCTTCATCTTTTAAACTCCAAACCCCACTGCGAGGCTGCTTGGAAAGGCAGCAGCATTGCCCAAAGCTGTGGCTTAAGCAGCGACGTGCACCAACAGGAACTCCTTGGCCCATAAGCACCTCCAGAGACACACAAGGACATCCCAGGTTCTGCACACAGCGGTCTTCCCCAGGGAACTGAGGCAGCTGACTGGCACCCATCCCCTGGGTTTCCAGCCTCGGATTTTTATGAGCAAAAAGATGTGTCTCTTGCCAGTGGTAAAGCTGATGTAGGGGGAAAGTCTTACACTTGCCTCTCTGAGAGTTGTTGACTTCTGCCAATCACTCAGTGAGAAAGTACTTCCCAGAGAAGAACTCTGAAGCCTGAAGCTGTCCCACTTTGTGTGTAATCAGTAAATATCAATCAGATGAGGAAGAGTGGAAAAAATAACCTCCTTGTGTGAGAAATGCTCGCACATTTCCCATAGAGATTTTTTAGAAAATTTACAGATGTTTTCTGAAGCAAGGTGTGAATCCTCTTTCTTCTGGCCAAATAAACTTCAAATTCTCGGAGGTGAGTAGAGCTGTTCTCCCCTGCATGGTCCATCTCAAGACAGGCATGAATTTGATTCCCTCAGGCTGTCTGAGGACAGAATTTAATGCAGATGTCCAGTATTTTGGGAGTGGTCCCCTAAAAGTGACCCTTTGCTGTAACACATCAGCTATGGTGTAAAATACTGTCATTTTCCACAGCACCAACTCTGATTCTGGGACAGATGAGATCCCATAAATTTGCTGAGGCATGCCAGGCTGAGCTAGTCTGGAGATACAGCAAAGGAACGCAGATGCTGGGAGTTTTAAAAGGGTGTGAGCCCTTCAGTTCTGAAGAGAGATATAAAGGTGGGCATAAGAGGATGCATGTTTAAATTCAGTGGGTAATGGGAGCTTGTAGGTTTCTATGGAGATGTATTTCAGAACTTTAGGACATACATATTATTTGAGGTAAGTATATCCCTTTGTTGATTTTCACCCCAGTCCCTGTAGGTGAGATGATCCTTCTTAGGAATCAATTAGTGTACCGGAGAACTGACCTCATTCCTTAACGTACTGGGATCCAGCGGGCTGCCTGACTGGTCCACATGTTATAATTTTTGATCGCAGTAGTGTGATGGGAGTGATAAAGAGCAGCTCAGAAAAGCAGTGCAGTTTGTGCATGGAGATGTAAACACTGACAGACCTGACATTTAAATGCATACATTGCGTAAAACCAGGAGAAAGCAGTAATCTCTCATAAATCTCCTCTTTTAAATTATACATGCAGATCACTGTGTCTTTGCTGTTTGCCCCTGCAGCATCTTATAGCCACCCCACTCAAAGGGACCCTCCAGCAATACCCAGGGATGAGTCAAATTTGCAGACACAGGAAAGAACTTTGGTCCCTGCAGGTGGCTGAGAAAGTCTTTAAACTTTGACCTTGCTTTGCCCCATCCCTGGAAGTGTTCAAGGCCAGGCTGGATGAGGCTTTGAGCAACCTGACCTAGTGCAAGGTCTCCCTGCCCATGGCAGGGGGGTTGGAACTAGATGATCTTTAAGGTCCCTTCCAAACCTAACCATTCTATGATTCTATGAAAATAAGTGTAGCTCTGCTCTTTTTATACTCTTTTTTTCCCATGGCTGAGGAACTCCTGCAGTTTGCTTCATAATCTCCTTTGCACTCTTTTGGAGTTCATTCTGGTTCAGCCCTGATTTCCAATTGACCCTGATGGTCTTTATCATCTTCTTCACCATGGGGATCAGCAGGGTGACCACATCCATGCCAGGGGTTAATCATTTAGCTTTTGAGGCCTTTCATTATTTACAGAAGTAGTTTGCAAAAAATCCATATAGGAACAGTACTCAGGGTTGTTAAAGGTGGACAGAGAGGTAAGTCTTACCCAGGTGCATGTGTCAAGGCAGCATGTGGTGTAAAAAGCTAGCTAGCTTTGGGACCCAAGAGTCTCAGTCTTAAAACATTATGAGAAGATGAGGGGGATGATAGGAAGTGTTTCAATTTTTTTGCCAAGACATCCTTGTTTCTTCCTCTGCTGCAGAAGAATGCAGCATGTGAGACTAATCCTCTTTGGTTTACTGTTGAGGTTTAAGTGGAGGAACCTGAGGATAAGGAATGTGTCTCAGAAACAAATCCATTTCAGAGGACTGAAAATCCACTCTCAGATTTTCTTTTGACAGTCACAAGAATTAGTTAAGGAGGTTCCCATGGACATAAGCCCACGTACAGCACCCACTGCAGTCTATTCAATTGTCATTGGGAAGGAGATAAACATGATGGTTTGGTGGAGTCATCTGAAATACACTGTGACTATGTCCTCAAACTCAGGGAGACTCCTGGGAGGGCAATGCTATTCCCAACGTCCCCTGCCTCTTTCTCAGTTTATCCTGTCTACACAGCTGCAGTCTGTGATCCCCAAACATACTATGCTCTTTGAAAGCATGACTTAAAAGTTAGTGTGCTATCATCCATTTTAATTATTAATCCTTGTTTTTCTCTTTGAATGCTTGGACCTGGATTTCCTGCTCCTCCTTCTGCCTAAGACAGTGCAGGAGCAGTTCTTATCTCTCCAGAAGAATAGCTTGAATATTCCTACTTGATGAGAATAACTTTGTTTTGTACCAGATGCTAAAGACGGAGATCACATGCGACATCATGGCCTAACTGAAAAAATAACCAGACATCTATGGTTATGTCAAGTCATGCTGGAAACATAGTGAGGAAGGACAACAACAGTGGAGCTGGGTCTAAAGCCACAGGGTATGCAAAGAAGCTTGGTTTTCCTATGGGTTGAGCATGTTAAGATATACTTCAGTCATATGATGTTGTATTTCAACAGTCCTACCTATGGCTGTAGTTCATCACTTCCAATAGAAAGATGTGAAAGAAGTAGCAAAGGAGGTACTGGAACTTTAAGAAGGTCTTGAATAAAGTTGACTGAGACACCAACAGATAAATAGAGTTGAATTTTGAAAATTATTTAATTTAATACTAATCCAAATATTTTATTTTTCCCCCTTCCTCATTGATCACTGGGATCATCTGCATAAGAATAGGATCTGTTTTGGTCCTTTGTTGCCAGCACACAGCCACTGGTGGAAGGTGCCGTGGCTCCTCAGTGTTTAAGCCCTGAAGGACTCAGCACGTGTGTTGACTCCCAGCTGGGAAAAGAGTGCGGTAGCGTATGTGGTGTCATCCACCTCTCCGCTGTGTGCAGGAGACTCCTTTATGAGATTGTAATTATTTCTAAGTAATTAAGATCATACCCCAGAAACAGGGAGACACAAGGGAGAAGAGCAAGCCTACATTATAAAGCTGTTTTTTAGCAGTATTTTGGGTTCTGGTGCCTGTAGGATTTTCCTGGAGGGGTAGGGAACCCTGCGTGGGGAATTTACATCTGTTGATAACAGCTCTGCTTTTCTTTTCTCTCAAGGGAGGGACTGAGAAGCTGTTTATGGGCCTTGCAGGGTCTCTGCATTGTAATCTGATTGCAATTTATTTCTTTGAAGAAATATACCAAAATCCACATATTGGTCTTGACCTGGTGATCAATGTTTGGTCTTCAGTGAAGTCTGGTTGGGGCGAGTGGGAGCAGAGCTTGTATGATATTTTTATGCAAAATGTCTGTAGTAATAGACTTACCAAAAATGATTACGTATGAATATTTCTTTAAAAAGGTTACGCAGCAACAGAAAACACACCCCCAGAAAACACAAATCATTCTGTGTTTTCCTCTTCTGAAAAAAAATGTGATAATATCTCTTGAAACATTTGCTCGGTTAAAGAGAGACTGGGACCTCAGCTCAACAGTAGCTTTTTGCCATCCGGAATCATATTCCAGATGCTGCAGGTGAGAATGGGGATGACGAAAAGGGCTTCAACCCCACACTTTGGTCAGCCAACAGAATTCATCACTCCAAGAGTCTGGTTTGATTTTCTGCCTCTCCAAAAAATGTCTTTAGACGTTCGGACTTGCAGCCTCAGAAGCTGTGTGATTGTTGGCCTTGGAGGAGATCAGTCCATTTGGTCCACGGCTCGTGTGGGCTGCATGCCCCTTGCTTGCTCACAGGAGAGACTGTGGTTCAGATCTGAGGTTTACTGGGAGCCTTGTTAGTCTCCCATAGGAAAACACAGCTGGCTCAAAGGCGGTTTTTTTGCTACTCTCTGGTGTAACATCGATCAGAGGGTAATGTCTCACTTGGCGCCCTTGCTTGCAAGTCACAACATTCCCAATAAAGTGGAGATGGATATAGTATTCCTACAGTTGGTCAAACCTTCTGCAGGGTAACCCCACTGCAACCCACACTGGGGCTTCTGCACCAGCTGCTGCAGCACCGTGTCCTACAGACACACGTGGGGGGATACTGTGGGCTGGAGAGAGCCCACAGAGTTTAGCTACCGAGTGTTTCACTTCTCAGTCCTTTAAACAATAATTGCACTCATTGCAAACAAAGCAAAGGCTGTGTATGCTCCAAAATGCTAATAGCATTAGCACCATAGACTGTCAAACGCTCCTTTCATTGGAAAATAAATGTGGAAACATTTCCTAACTTCTTAAGTTGCCACAGATTGAGCCCAAAATTGTGCCATTTGTTTTTGTGTGGGTAGACTTCTTCAAATGTCAGGCAGCGAGGAGGTTTCTGCACGGAATATGTGGGGCAGAGCTGGATGAGACCCCTTGAGAGGTTGCGACTTCCAGCCCTTGTGTAGGACTTCAAGCACGGGCTCAACTTTTCCGTACAAGGAGCAGTTCTTCTAAGTCGAGGAGGCTGTACACAGGAGTTTAAACGTGGGTGTAAACCTCTGCATGACCGGGTCTGAGCTTATTATCTGTGCGAACGTGGCTGGTGCATTATAACTAGCAATCGTTAAGAAAAGGGCTTAGAGATACAATCACAGCTTTAACACCAAGGATTATGCAAGAAAATAGAGACAAAAGGGGAATTCTTTTCCTTTTATTATATTTCTCAGTGCAAGTATTATGAAAGGACTCAACGTGCATTTTTTCATCATTTTCCCACAATCATTTGTAATAATCTCTTGGAAGAATCAAACTGAAACTGCCGTCCTTAACGGAAAAATTTGCCCACTCGTGCATCTGTTTTGTTATGTACAGTTGTTCATGTGAGCTCAGACGGTGCTACGAAACGGGGTTTATGTCTGACCTCTGAAAAGCCAAAGCTTATTTGGGGAAAGTACACACAAAGAGTTAAAATGGTGGCACAAAGCAGATCCCGAAGCCAGGTACTGAGATGCTAAGCCTGGCAGTTACAGCGAGTCCTCTACTTCTGACTAAAGCATGTAAGATACATTTTTAAATTACCTAGGGAGGGAAAAAAAGGCATACTCTTCTAATACGCGTTGGAAACACTGATTAGCTGGAATTGTTTCTCATGATCAGTAACTCAGCAGTTCTCCTCCAGCCTCTTTGTTAGAAAATCTGCATAAAAATAGCAACAAACTGCCTCCGAATCCTTCTGAACACCAGTCAGGCTCAAATTTATCTCCCATAGTGCTTCCTTGTGACAACGGCGATGACAGCGGCGATTAGATAGGGCTGGCACTTCACACCGCACGTCACTCCCCATTATCTGACGAGAACCCCTGCGCGAGGCAGGTGCTGGGGAATGAAAGATTAGGTGCGGGGTGTGTAATCAGCCTAAATCCCTCGCTACCTCTGCCGAGCGATAACAAAATGTAAGCGGCTCCCTCCTTCCCACAGATTCTTCTCGGCTTTCGCTGTGCTGGTGCGTCTGCAGGTTTAATTGTGGCTGAGGAACCGCACGGCGGGGACCCGAGATTCCAGGATGAGGTTGGTTCTGGGCCGCAGGCTTGTATTCCAGACGATTTCTGTTCTCTGAGGAGTATGTGCAGTCCTAATTACGCAGCCTTAAACCAACACGCAGAAGTTCTCCTCCCTCCCGTGCAGATGCTTGAGCTTTTCTTCCTCAGTTTCAGCAGATCCTCTTTAATTCTCCCGAATGGCTCTCACGCTCCCCTCAAATAAGCAAGTGAATTTTGCAAGTGAATGAACATAATGAAAAAGCAAGGTGTGAGGCTGGGCGCCATGGACTAGATTTTGACACTTGCCGCATTAGTTTTAATACTTCTTAACGTGCCAGTCCGTGTTCGACAGTGTGGCTGCTAGAAAGGAAGTTCCAGTAATGAGATCTAGCAAGCCTCCTGGAAAAAAAGACAACCGTTTCTCGGTGTCAATTACCGGTGAGAACTACTTGGGCTTTCTGCACGCTTTCAGAGACAAATTGCTCCTCAGATCTGAAATAAGAGCGCTGGCTTGTTGGGAGAAAGCCAGGTCACGCTGGGTAAGACTCCTGGCTATGTGAAATGATTCACGGCACGCTGGCCACGGGAAAGAAAATACCTAGCTAGCTGCAAGGAGGAATCGGCTACCAATTACTGCCTTCCTAGGCTGTGCCAGATAGAGGTTGTCTGCAATCAGCTCTTGTGTTAGAGATACGCATGGGAAGCCTTAAAGAAGGCAAAATAGGCAACTGCCTTCCACGCATGAGAAACTACAGACCACGGGAGTGTGCACGGGCAAAACTGAAACATTGAGTACTTGCCAGTGGTTACAGGTTACAGCTGGTGAAATGGCAAGTATGATGAACAGAAACATCGCAGTGTTTCACTGGAGGGCTCAGCGTTAATGAGGAAGAGGAGCAGAAAATACTGCTGTCTAGTGAAGGAGTCTGCATCCATGTTGTTAATGTATGACTTCTGTGGAAAAGACAGCAGAATCACAGAACCGTTTGGGTTGGAAGGGACCTTAATGACCATCCAGTTCCAACCCCCCTGCCATGGGCAGGGACACCTTCCACTAGACCAGGTTGCTCAAAGCCTCATCCAGCCTGGCCTTGAACACTTCCAGGGATGGGGCATCCACAGCTTCTCTGGGCAACCTGTTCCAGTGCCTCACCACCCTCTCCGGGAAGAATTTCCTCATTAGATCTAGTCTAAATCTGCACCCTTTCAGTTTAAAGCTCTTATCCCTTGTCTTGTCACTACAGGCCCTTGTAAAAAGTCCCCCCCAGCTTCCTTGTAGCCCCTTCAGGTACTGGAAGGTGCTGTAAGGTCTCCCCGGAGCCTTCTCTTCTCCAGGCTGAACAAGCCCAACTCTCTCAGCCTGTCCCCATAGCAGAGGTGCTCCAGCCCTCTGAGCATCTTCGTGGCCTCCTCTGGACTCATTCCAACAGGTCCATGTCCTTCTTATGGTGGGGCCCCCAGAGCTGGATGCAGTACTGCAGGTGGGGTCTCAAGAGAGTGGTGTAGAGGGGTCTCTATCATTCACCTCCCTCGACCTGTTGGCCACATTCTTGTGATGCAACTCAAGATATGGTTGGCTTTCTAGCCTGCAATCGTACATTGACAGGACATGAGAAGCACAGCTTTTCATCAAACAACATCCCGTAGTCCTTCTCCTCAGAGCTGCTCTCTATCCATTCCCCACCCAGCCTGTACTTGTGCTCAGGATTGCCCCAACCCAGGTGCAGGACCTTGCACTTGGCCTTGTTGAACTCCATGAGGTTGGCAGTGGCCCACCTCTCCAGCCTGTCCAGGTCCCTCTGGATGGCATCCCTTCCCTCCAGTGTGTCAACTGCACCACACAGCTTGGTGTCATCGGCAAAATTGCTGAGGGTGCACTCATCTCACCATCCATGTCACTGAGAAAAATGTTGAACTGCACCAGTCCTGACACCGATCCCTGAGGAACACCGCTCGTCACTGTCCTCCACTCAGACATCAAGCCGTTGACAGCAACTCTTTGAGTGTGACCATCCAGCCAATTCCTTATGCACTAGAGTGGTCCATCCATATTATCCATGTGTCCCATTTTAGAGAAAAGGATGTTACGCATGACAGTGTGAATTGCTTTGCACAAGACCTAATAGCCTAAAGCCAGTGAGGGAGAAGAGTGGTGGTGTGTGAGGAAGGCGAAGGCAGTACTGTGTTGGTGGCTAGTAGCATTCAGAATCATTCGCCAGAGCGAAGACTTGTGAGTAGCCCTGCTCTGTCCTGCTAACGTGCTCTCACACCGTCAACAAGCCTCTTTATTGTGGCTGGATGAAGACCCAGAGGATGCACTGTGGGGAAGACTCTCACACTGCTGGGAGGTGAACTCCAAGCTCGGTCTTTTTTGTCATACCAAATGTGTATCAGTAAAACCCACATGGTTGCTGACTGGATAAATGCATATAAGATGGTCCCCACAGTGTGCTGATGTGACATGGACAGAAGCTTTACCTCCTGACTGAAACGCCTACCTAAGTGTGCCAGCCATCCTGGGAATTCAGATGTGCCAGTGGGCTCCTTCCAGAGAGTGAAATACATCCAAAGACTTCTGTTTTCCACTTGTGCTCTGGGTATTTATCTCAAAAATAAAAGGATGCTCCTGCTTCACAAGGAAGCACAAGTGTGGTTGGTTGACCTTGGTTGGAGATCAGGTGCTCTCCAAGCTGGTCTTTTACCACCCATCCCCACCCTTAACTGGGCAGGAGAGAGAAAATATGATGAAAGGCTCGTGGCTCAACATAAGGACAGGGAGAGATCGTTCACCAATTATTATCAAATCATGGGCAAACCAGACTCAGCTTGGGGAACAAATGAATTTAATTTGTGGCCAATCAAATCAGAATAAAAACACAACTAAAATCAGATCTTAAAAACACCTTCCCCCCACCCCTCCCTTCTTCCTGGGCTCAGCTTTGCTCCTTATTTCTCTCCCTCCTCACCCCCAGCGGCATGGGGGTTGCAGTCAGTCCATCACACAGTGTCTCTGCTGCTCCCTCCTCCTCAGGGGGTGAGATCCTCACACTCTGCCTCTGCTCCAGCCTGGGTCACCCATGGGGTCACAGCCTCCTTGGGGCATACCCCTGCTCCGGTGTGGGGCCTCCCCAGGTTGCAGGGGTGTCTCTGCTCCCCCGTGACCCTCCATGGCTGCAGTGGCACAGCCTGCCCTCTCACCAGGGGCCTCCAGCGCCTGGAGCACCTCCTTACCGTTCTCCACTGACCTTGGTGTCTGCAGGGTTGTTCCTCTCACATCTTGGTGTCTCTCTCTGCCTGCAGAATCCTCTCTCTCCTGGTTTTTCCTCCCCTTTCTCAAAAACATTATCCCAGAGGTGCTACCACTGTTGCTGATGGGCTTGGCCTTGGCCAGTGGCAGGTCCGTCTTGGAGCTGGCTGGCATTGGCTCTGTCAGACAAAGGGGAGGCTTCTGGAAAGTTCTCATACAAACCACCCCTGTAGCCCACTCCCCATTACCAAAACGTTGCCCAGTACATCAAGGCAGGGAGAGGCCTGGATAGAAGACCTGGATTCCAGCTCCAGATGCATCTCCCTTAAACTGCTTTAAAAAGCAGCCTTGCATTTTGCAGTTGCCCTCACTGTGTGCTGAGTCAGGCCTGCCTGGAAAAGCAGTGTTTTCCACTGTGGAGAGGTAAATAACTACACTGGGTACAGTGTTAGTCCCACACAATGGGACTAACAATTGAAAGAAAGAAAAGTTTTCCATGCCACTCTGAGTTACCTCATGCCCAGCATAGCAGGGGAACATCTCCCCTGCCCCAACAAGGGGCCATGGCCTTGTGCGAGCTGGGAGACAGACATGACTTGGCAACAGCTGATACAAACCTTTCCCAGACCCTAGGGGAAAACATTTAGTCATACAAAAATCCCAGTTGATTCCTTCATACTTAAACTGCTGCCCTGTGCAGCTGAAAAGTTAAGCTGGGAAAAATGTCTGGATGACAAAGTAAGGAAAATATGGTCAAAGGCTCTTAATTTTATTTTTAACAATTGATGTCACTGGTAGATGTAGTAATACTGGACATAACCCTTATTTAGAACTCTACCATTTGATCTTTGTGGTCACCAAAGCATGTGTTTCTGTGTACTGAACATGAAAACAGGAAAAAAATCCACTGCTGACTGTCTGCTCAGGAATGGGGCTTCAACAGGAAGAATGCATCAAGTGAATATGTGGGGTTTTGCAGGCAGCAATTTCTCCTTTTTTTAATTGTATTTAAATCCAGTCATTTCTACTCTGTGCATGTGTGCTTTTCTGTATGAAAATTGTAGCCACACTGAGTATTTCTAGTGTTGTGCTAATTGCAACTGACCCACAAAAACTGTATTTCCTGTTTGGCATTTATTAAACGTCACTGATACTTCAGTCTTGCACCCTGACCCATAAGCTGAACACCATTGAGCTCTGCTGAATCCCTTCCAGGATTCATATGGCCAATCATTGCAACCTTCTCAGGGTGGGAATCTGCCTCTTCTGCATGTGGAAGTACTGTGATACCCAAATAATCCAAGCTTTTGGAAACTATGCTTGGGCTAAACTCGTGAGACGAGGGGAGCTACTTCTGCAATATGGCGTACTTGTTACTGATCAAGACAAAACCTGACTCCCAAAACAACCCCCTGGGAAGCATGATACCCTGAAATATCACATGCAAGCAGGCAGGTTCTTCTGATGACCAGACAGGTGGTCTTGTCGACGAAGAACAATACACCATCCCTGTAGGAAGGCAGAGTGGCAAGCGGGCGTACAAATGCCCCAGTGTACAAATCACCGAGTAAAGCCCCTTTTCTACGGTCAATGGGTGGAAAATGCAGATATTCCCTACTCAGAGCTTATTTCACTGTCATATCATGACCCTAAACGTGAATGTTTTTCAAGGATAGGTAATGGAGATGTTAAAAAGCCAGAGTAATGATAGTTTTGTCTACATAGGTAGCTAAGTCTTCTCTCCAGGTAAGAAAAACACATCAGATATATGCACATTTGGCCACCACAACCTGAAGTTTTGGTACTGCTGCAGTGATGCTATAGGTCCTCCACATGATGCTTGTCCAAGTCTGGAGCACAAATCACACTGTGTTCACATGAAAGTCAGTTTTAGAAAAAGTTGTGTGGATACACAAAACCTCTTCCCACAAACAGATGTTTGGGATCTTAGACAATGAGCTGTGGCTCAGCGCTCATTCTCATTACATAAGCATGGAAATCCCAGAGGAAATGGGAGCTGGCAGCCCTCATAAGCCTCCTGGTATGCCCGGTGGAGGCAGAGAGTCTTTGAGTCTCTAGTGGCCTCTTACAAAGCTCTGGAAGAGAACAATGTAATCTAATGCGTAAAAGAGAGCAGTGGAGAGAGTACATTTTACAGAAATTTTCTAAAAAGGCCCTCAAGACTAATTGTGTGAAGTGGTTAGGAAAGTGTAACAGCCTTCAAGACACGCTTACTGCTTTTCAGAGAAGATGGCATGAATTGGCCAGATCCAGTATAGTGGGGTTGCCCAGCTCGTCAGCTGGGTAAAACCTGTTGTTAGCACAGCACACGTCGTGCACCGGATGCCTGTGCAACAGGCTGTCTATCACTTTGTGTGAATAACAACTCAGAGACCTGCAAGGCCTGCCCAAGGAGACGCACCTGGTGTGCTCGGCAGAGATGTGTACAGCCCCATGTGTGTTTGGCTGGCCCAAGAGCCGCTAGGGTTTGGAGGGTCAACCAAAAATCAGTGTGTCAGTCAGATTGAGAGCAGTCACAAATTTGGCCATTTTTTCATTCTGTCTGTTATTTTAGAGCTGACAGACACAGAACTGCTGTGTCCTCTGGAGGACTCTGACACAAGAACCCACCTTCAAACCTTCACCGCCACCCCAAGGGGAGGCAGAGGCGGGGTGGGGGGAAGTAAGGGATGGACAAACACAGAACTGGTGTATGAGGGAAAAAGGAGCTGGAAATTGCTGTCCTCGGGGTCGATTCAAAGCGTTGACTCACTGTGCAAGGTTGTCGTGCTGTGTCGGCTGACAGCAGCGCTGATGAATTCAGGAGAATGTCACCGCATGGAGGGAGCGCACCAACCTGACCCACGTGTTGCGGTGCTCTCTGTGCCTTCCCCGGCTTGCCTTCCCAGATGGCCAAGGGCCTTTCATAGCCACCTTTATTTGGGGGTTTCTAATTGTTGCTATGGTAATATTTAAAATTTGCATTCCGAAACTTACCTTGTTCTAACCTGTGCGTTGTCTAGACAGCCGGCGCTGGAAGAGAGAAATTATCCACGCTACAGAAGCTGCAGCCTGGATTCCTGGCTTTCTTTTTTTTTTTTTAGAACCAGGCAAACAGAAAGTACTTGTCCTACTTTCTAGTCAGTAAGCTGAAATTCTGCATGTTTAATTATAAATCAAATAATTGACTACAAAGCTATTGTGGTATGGCCTTCCATGCTGTTGATGGTTTTAATTGCAAACTGTTACACGATGTGCTTCAGTAACAAAGAACGAGCCCTGAAGTAGCAGAGGAAATGTCCTACTTTGACTCTATTTTTACAGTCAGGATGCAGGAAATTTTCTGGCGTGTCATTCCTCTCCATGAGGGACATGGACAAGGGAACTGAAGGCCACATGAGATGCCAGCTAGGGCTGTGCTGCTGGTATATTCAGCCCGGTGATCATGGGGACAGCCCAGGAGCTTGCAACAGATTGATCCTGCTGCCCCCTTTTTGGGGCCCACCTTCACAAGAGTCACGCTCCTCCTGATCCCCAAAGAGGAGCTTGCATGGCTCACCCTGGACTTGAGGACGAGGCAGACCATGTTGTGGCCTTCATCACATCAGGCTGGAGGTCATGGATGGGAGCGTGTAGGGGGGGATGCCAAGGCTCCCAAAGTCCTCTGTGCCCATGGTGCCACTCATTGCATGAGGAAGCAGGTGCACCTCTCTCTCTCCCTGGCCACTGGATTCTAATGGCTCCCACCCCACTGTAAAAAAAGAAAACAAACCGAAGTAAAATAACAACCTTTGATGCCAGGGTGTGTAAAGGGAGACACAGTGGGTGTTGGAGGTTCTCCTTCCCTCAGACCCCCCGGTGGTGCCAGACTCAGGGCTGGTACACATTGAATCCTCTGGGAGATGGTGGCACCTGCTTCTGCTGGACCAGACCACTGTCTTTTGTTTTCCCACCATGCTCCGTCTTCTCATTAACTTCCATGTAGGTACTGGAAAGTCTCCCTGAAGCTGCTCTTTCTCCGGGCTGAACAAGCCCACGTACCCCAGCATCTCGTCACAGGGCAAGTGCTCCAGCTGGGTAGCCCTCTGCTGACCTCCTTTTGGGACAGCCATGACTCCCTTGAATCAGGGGCCCCTAAAAACAGTGCTCTAGATGAGGTCTGACAAAGCAAAGAGATAATTACTTTCTTGGTCTGCTGGGGGCTGCCCCCAGCCTGGGCCAAGGACAGCTCCACCAGCTCCACCAGCACCCTCTCCTTGCCTCAGCATCCTTCCCAGGCATGGAGTGACGAGATCCCTTACCATGGAGTCATTGGCACTTCTGGAGCCATTGATGGAGAGACTGTATTGGAGAACTGTGTCTTCAATGTTGAAACCCAATCTGAGGGCAGTTTTAACACACAGCAGAGACCTCAGTGGAGGGCTTTGAAGGCAGATAGTGGGGACAAGAACTTTTCACAGTTTCACAGAGTGGTAGGGGGTGGGAGGGACCTCTAGAGATCACCTAGTCCAACCCCCCTGCCAGAGCAGGATCATCTAGAGTAGATCACACAGGAACAAGTCCAGGTGGCTTTGGAAAGTCTCCAGGGAAGGAACCTCCCCCACCTCTCTGGGCAGCCTGTTCCAGTGCTCTGTCACCCTCCCAGTGAAGAAGGGTTTCCTCATGGTCAGGTTGAACCTTGTGTTTTCTGGTTTATGGCCATTGCCCCTAGTCCTGTCCCTGGACGCCACTGAGAAGAGCCTGGCCCCATCCTCCTGACACCCGCCCTTTAGATACTGATAAGGATTGATAAGATCCCCCCTCAGCTTCCTCTTCTCCAAGCTAAACAGACCCAGTGTAGGAGAAGCTGAGGAAGCAGGATTTGTTTACATTGGAGAAGAAACTGGATGGTGGGGGATCTGTTTGATGCCTGCAGCTGCCGAATGGGAGGATGTGGTGCCAGGCTCCTCTCAGAGGCGCAGAGGGAAAGGACAAGACACGATGGACACAGATCACAGCAAGAAAAATTTGGATCAGATACAAGGAACTATTATCACAGAGGGGGTGATTGAGCACTGGCACAGGCTGCCCAGAGACAGTGTGGGTTCTTCATCCTTGGACACAGTCAAAACTGAACTGGACATGGCCCTTAGCAACTTCTTCAAATCAGACTTGCTTTGAGCAGAAGGCATCCTGAGGTTCACTCCAACCTGATTTTTTGGGGGATATTATAAGCTGGAAAATTCTTGGCAGAGCAGACAGTACAGGTGTTTTCACTGAACTGTGTCTTCAGCAGTGAGAGACAAAACTTCGTGTCCTTGTGCACGACCATACTGAGCAGCAGCCTCTCTGGCAGCTCCTCCAGTGGTCCCGGCTGCTCTTTTCCACTCATGCATCTCTTTCCACCCTCCCCACCCAGTGCCCCACCAGGCTGCAAAGGATTATGTAGAAAGAGGTTTTGAGAGGGTTCTTGTACGGTATCTTGAGCACTCGGAAGTGAGAAAGGCAAATGTGCCAGAGCCAGGGCTCACCAGTGTGGGGCAGTGAGTGCTGATGAGGAAGGACCATTGACCTTCCAGTGCCCCAGGAGGAGGAGGAGAGTGGGAGGAGGCCAGGAGGTGCTAGCTCAGCTACATCTCAGGTAAAAGGCAGTGCTGGTGGCAGATGCTTATTGAAGGTAAGGACAGGTCCAACTTCAGCAGGTCAGGAGAAGTGGTGAGGAGAGAAAAACTGTGTACTGTGTGGCCAGAGAAGCACAGGAACTTGCTAATGGGAGAGAGAAACTGCAAATCCCTTAGTAATTTTTTTCTGCCCTCCTGTCCACAGCTTCGCTCATCCCTGTGAATCTGTACCTGCATGGATGGCCACCTCAGAAGCAGCTTTAAACTTATTTGCTTTCTTTTCCTCAGAAATCTTGACAGCCACCACCAAGATGAACTGAAAAACACTCTCTCCTTCACCCATGGACAGGAAAATCTGGTGCCTTTGTTGAGCGCAGAGACTGAGCAGGGCCAATTACCTGCAGTGACAAATAGTGTTACAGCGAGTCTTTGGGCAGAATAAATGTAAAATCCTCCAAGTCAGCTATGACATCTTTCAGGCATATTTAGTCACTGAAGCTGAATATCCCCAGCTGTGTTAAACTGTTAAGCTGTTGAGTTTCCGTTTGCAAGCCACTAACAAAAAGTAAGCCAAAATAGTCTTGCTGTGCCTTCTCTTGCCTAGCATTGCTGAGGGAAATGAAACTTAAGGCCCAGACCAATTCAAGTTTCTTGGAAAAACACCCATGTCCTTCATGCTAATGTTGTGTTCTAGTACTTTCCTGCTAGAGCAGGGTTTTTTTCTCTAGGGATGTGACTCTTTAAACAGGGACAAGTGAGCTGCTGCTTTATTGTATAACAGAGTCTCTCTTGACCTTGCTCTGCTAAGTGTACTGATGTGGCTGTGCAGAACACAGCACCCCTCTGCTCAAGGAATCTTTCTGGTCTTGCATTTCTCTAAGTAACGGGAGAGATCCCTTTCCCTTTCTTTTGTAGGCAACAGCAGTTTCTAGGCGGTATTGACTTAAAATCCTCTATTTTTGTATGACTAACTATAGCAGCATACAGCTAAATGGTTGAGATTACTGCGAGAACTTGAGGTCCAATCTCTTAATTTTTTTTAACTCAACTGCAGCATACACATGCATAAAGACAAAACCCCCCGAGAGTATAAGGGGAGAAATCATCAGGACAAACCAACTGACAAACTTGCGATTTAAGGCTAATTTAGGGAAGTATAAATCTCCCTGAGCCATTGTGTTATTTCGGAGTGAAGCGTTTGTGGAGGAGAGCTGAGCCTTCCGCTGGTTTTCCCTCTTCCACCCACCCCGATGGGTGCTGCTCCATGCACACTCCACAGCAGTGCTTCTCCAGCTGCCAAAGGCACGGCGTAGGCAGCTGGTCCTCTGTCAGCAAGGACTGACACGACAGGGTTTTTCTTGATGTGATGTGAAGGCTGTTGCTATGGTGGGGGCAGTTTAGCAGGGCAGTCTCATGTCTGAAGGTCCAAGCACGGGGTCTGGATGGCAGCCCAGGACCGCTGGGGCCATGCTGAAGCAGGGTGGCTCACAGGGAGGAGTATTCAGAGGAGAGGATTCAGCTCACAGGCAGTGGTGGCATCCTGCCTGCCAGGGACCCAGCAGAAACATCCAGCCACAGGGGTGCAGGCAGAGCTGCCTGTCCCTCAGGGAAAGCGGGAGCCTGCACTCCAACTGCAGTCCGGCCACTGTGGAAGCGAGAGCTGCGCGTGGAGAAGTTAGCTATAGTGGAGCAGCTTTTCCTTGTCCAGCTGTATTTCTCTGCATCCCCAGGAGCAAATGATGCTGGCTGCTGTGTTGTGCGAAGCACTATAGCTGTGATCTGTATAAATAATTACCAAAACCTTTGTTTATTAATCTCTGATTAAAATCCTAAGTAATTCAGATGCAAATTAACTGCTTCACTTAATGATCGTGGCGAATGGCCAAGTCGGTCCTCAGCGTGGTGGAACTGGCTATTGCCCCCAGCACCTATGCTGCTCTCAGGACTTCGACGCCTCAGAAAACATTGCTATAAACTCCTTAGCCATGTGCTATACCCCCGCAAGGTGCAGAGCAAACCCAGACCAGTGAGGGGCAGGAGGGACCTGACAGCTCTGTGGCTGGGACGGCTGTGGGAAACCTCTCGCTGCTCATCTGGGACCAGGTATCCTCTTGTCCCAAAAAAGCCCCAGTGCAGAGCTGCTGAAGCCTGTGCATTGTCCGCATGTGTGTTTGAGGGGCTGCAGACTGGGCTGTGAGCTCTGGAGGGTTTCTGAAGGATGCTCTCCTCACAGTGGCAGGGGTGGGAGTTGTGGGCAATCTCCTTTTCTTATAAACTTCCAGAGGGTAAGTTACTGCTTGGGCAATATTCTCAGATATGAAAGGAAGTGGGTAGCCCAGCTTTTCCCCAGCTGTGTGCAATGGTAGGGAAAAATGCCCAGCTAGAGCCTCACAAAGGCAAAAGAAGTTATTTTCTTTTTATATTTGTGGCTTATGAGTTTAAGGTAGGCTGTTGATTAGATGGATATTGGTTTGGTAGCTGAAGACACTAATATTTATAGCCATTTTTCAGAATAAAACACAGGTTATGTCTCACCCCTGCCCTTTCCAAGGCTGGTGACAGCTGGAGAAATGTGATGTTATAGACCAAGGCAAACCTGGGATGGTTGGTGCCGTGTTTCTGCACTGCCTGAAGATGATCGTTCCTGCTCTCCCACTCCAGCAACTCCATTTGTTATTCTGCTATTAGAAGTAATCATTTTTTTTTAATCCTCCAATTCTCAATTCAGTAAAAAAAAAAAAAAATTCTTTCTTTTAAGTGTAAAAAATACTGGTTTTTAAAAAGTATATCTACAAGGAAAAAAACAGCGAAAAGGCATTCTTTCCTCTTGTGCTCAAGGAGACTCCACCATCCCTGCACATCTCACCAGCAGCGCGATGGTGCCCAGCCAAAAAGCGCTTGAAAACTGCTGGGGCCATGTCCTGTGCAGTTCTCTCCCGCAGGGGTGCAGCAGCGGAGCCAAAAGAAGGCCCGTGGATGCAGGGTGAGTGCCAGGTTTGAAAGCCAAGTGATGTTTTACATTACAGATTGCAGTCTCTAACAGACTAATTGCTAATTAGAGTCCTGTTGATAGGCGTAGGAAGGCACTGCGCTCCCGAAACCGAGAGAGCTTATGGAGGATGCTTTTCTACAGATGCCTGAGCTGCAAATCCTTTGGTGTCTAGGGGGGGCTGAACCCAATCAAGGGTCAAGGGACATCTATGGTTGTGCTGAGCAGACACTGCAAAGCTTTTTCTTCAGTGGGGTGTTTCCAGGATGTCACCATCACCTAGCTGCCTGGTTTTATGGCACAAGCAGGACTGGATTTCCAGGACGAGCACCCCTCTGGGTTGGGTCCTGGCAGGCTGCAAAGCTGTGGGAAGCCAAGGGAAGAGAATGGCCCTGCAGCACATTGGTCAACATGGCTTGTGGGTGGTGCTCAACCACTGCAAAACTCTTCTCCGTGTCACTACGGGGGAATGTTGGTGTTCCTCCAACATGAAGCTGACACACCAGCAGCTGAGGATACTTCAGCAAGTTAGACAAGCTTGCCGAGTTGTACCACAGCCCAAAGAAGGGGGATTTATTAGTTTCTAAGAGCACAGCTTGCTAATGTAAGTTAACGGGAGCTCGTGGTTGGGCCTGAGATGATTACATTTTCCATCAAAATAATAGTTTATCATGCATATTGCTCTAAGGCCAAACAGAACTGGGCTTTGATGGTAGCTGCTTTGGGCCCAAAGACAGGACCTGCATATCCGGTGACTTACCTGGTTTTCCATGGCCTATCAGTAGCTCTAATAAAAGATGTTTCTCTCCCCACAAGCTTCAAGTCCTTAAAGCCAGAGCAACAGTCCTATTAAAGGCTCAGTTGTTTTGCTATGTAGTGTAATAACTTTTTTTTAAAAAGGAAAAATTGCCTGCATTTCTTCTCAATAATGGGAAGTAGCAACCGGAAACATTGGCTTCCACAAATCAGACTTCAAAAATTCACATTAAATCTTGTAGTAAATGGGCTTGGCTGTTCACAAATTCTTTCATATATAGGAGCGCTTTCCATGAAAACCCCCCGCTGGGCTCTTTAAAGCAAATTTATAGAATTTCTGAGTGTTTGGACTTGCTCCAAATTGTGTCATTGAGATAAAAATGCTCCAAAAAACCCCCCCAAAACCACTGCTATTTTATCTTACACTGATAATATGATCTAATTTGACTGTTGTTTTTTCCCTTGACTGCATGAAGTGAATTATCCTGCCTGGAAGGGAGGTGAAAATAGATCATTGGAACCAACTGGAGCAGGTACCCCTTAAGAAAATAATCTCTTAAATCTGTAGGCACTTCCCTTGGGAAGGAAACACAGTAATACTTTGTGAGGACTGAGCTGGTGAATAGAAACATGCTTTTTTTCCTTTTTTTTTTCCCCACATAGACACTGAACTGTGCCACCAAACTTGAGAGCAGCTTGGAAATGCTGTTTTCAGACCTGAATTCCTGGATTTCCCACCCTTAGCCAAGGCCAGAGCTGTTCCTGGGACCTACATGGCAGCTTGGAAATAATCAAGTTATGCTGAATAAATCTTTCAAAAATGCTTTACATGGAAGTACGTGAGGAAAAGACACCTTCCTTTCTAAGATGTTTGTTTGTGTATTAAACACTTTCCACTGTCTCAGGAGAGTCTGGCAAGCACACAGAGTCCGGTGCATGTAGTTTGTCAAAGCCTAATGAACTCTTCAGTGGAAGTTCTCTGTGGCTTTGTGGGGATTAGGATAGTAACCACATCTGTACTTCAAGCTGAAATGAATCAGTCTGTGTAGGAACCTGACTCCCAGATTGTTTTCCTGTCAAAATCTGTCTCAAAAATAAATTATTCTCTTCTTTTGCCCTCTTTCCACTCACCCCCTTCTCCCATGTGTCTCCTTTGGTATATCTATCCAGGTCTTTCAGGGGTTTCACAAAGTTGAGGAGTAGGAGACCAACTTGCAGCAAAAATAGAGACCTCTTCTCTCCACTGGACAAGCATTCTTCTGGGCACTTGTGGGTGCACCACTCCACCCCCTCCTACCCCCAAAAAAATATGATTTCCTGGAAAAGGAAAATATAATTGTGAAAGAAGGGAACTCAAGCACAAAACACACACCTTGTAGAAATTATTAATCTACCTCAGAGTTAGGGAACTACACTTCCCTAAAAATTTGGAAGAAAACTCAGATGGTCTGTGTACACATAGATAAATCTCCCACCCCACTTCTAATCTGTTTGACAGCATCCACAGTGAAGATTCACACGCTACACGCATGCCCTTGCTTTGGTTGCTGGAAAACTGGTCCCTGTGTGGGTGTACTTTCTGAAAACCTCCCACTGTTGTCTGTATTCGTGTTTCTCCAGTTGTCCTGTCTGTCACCAGAGCTGTGCTGGTGCTAGACAGAAAGGCAGCACCTTCAGGGAAAGCTCCTGTGTGCACCGTCTTCCTGATGTGGGGCAGCTCTGAGATAGGTTAGATATTTTTCTTTTTTTTTTTTTTGGTTTGTTTCTCTTGGCAGAAACACGTGGTAAGGGGCAGTGTTACAGATGAGGGGCTGAGGTGTTGAGTGCATGGACACGTTCTTATGGTTTGTTTCTCTTGGCAGAAACACGTGGTAAGGGGCAGTGTTACAGATGAGGGGCTGAGGTGTTGAGTGCATGTTCTCCAGATGTTTCATCTCCTCCTGGAAGCAATGGGAGATCATTGCTGTCACGCTCCAAGACTGGTCTTGGGCAAATCCCATGGCATTAGCAGGCAAGGTGTGAAGACACACATGCATCAGTGATGCCAGGATGGCTGGGTAGGCGTTTTTGCAGAAGTGTCATGCCAATGAGTCTTTGTTTCTACCTGTCTCCACAGTGAGCTGCAGCTGGCAGCAGGAGGGGCAGGGCAAGAATCAAAGTGGTTTCTGTGCCACAACCTCTCCCTTGACCCCACTTTTCTGTGCTGAACCATAAAGTGACTGTCTTTCTTGCCAAGAAGCAAAGTCTTCATGTGTCATGTCACAGTGCCCAAAGAGACAAAACAAGCGCTGCAGAGCTAAATACCTCATCTTACTTTGAGGAACAGGCAAGGTGTCAGAAGGTTTAATGACTTCATTAAAGTCATTAAAGTCGTTAAGTCATGACTTCATTAAAGTAATTCAGCACATCTTTCATCCTGGTACTCACCCATGTGTGTGCTCCTGCCCTGATAACAGTGAAGTAGCTTCTGCCCCATTTGCAGGATAAGCTATGTGTCACAAGAGAAAGCTGCAGAGCATCTGGGTAATCTTTTACCTCTGTTCGTGCCTTCAGCACCCGACATGCTCTTCCCAAAGCTGTGCAGCATCACCGACCACCGCTGAAGCAGCAAGATGCTGTGGCAGCCGTAGTCCCTCCCTCCTGCTCCACTTGAAAGGGATTTCAGGCAGGTAAGACTGAGGCACTTACTGCAAATTGCTTCTAAGGTTTCACTTGCTGTGCTGCAGCTCTCTCTACTTCCCACCCTTGTTGTTTTAAACTCGCCCTGATCTGTGTGGTCTGACTCAAATCTTCAAACCACAGAACAAATTTTGGGAGAGCACAAGCTCCTGACTGTTCTGCATGTCTCCAGAATCTCTTCTTTGTGTGCTTTTATGATTTGATTCAATGTTGTGCTCAAGCCTCACTGGTTGTACTTCTCATCAATGTATGTAACCACATTTCCTGCTTCCCATTCCTCTGCGCTCTCTTAGAGCAATCATCTCTTTTTTTTTTTTTTTTTTTTTTTTTTATGAATGCTGATTGTGTTTTGTCCCAGACTGGTCAGGAAAAGACTGTGGACCAGAGGTGCCTTTGAACTGGCAGAGGAGATGAATGACTCTGGGTGCTCAAGAGGAGCAAACTTTCTTAAAGTCTGAAAGCCTTTTCCTTGGCTTCCAGAGGGCAGGTGCCTATCATGTTCACAAAAAGCTGCAGGAATTCTCCAACCTTCAAAGCACTGAATCCCCAGCGACATCCTTAAACTCCAGCATACGGACATGCCAAAGGCCCCTAAGCCACGCATGCCACAGGCTATATGACACTCTACATGCCATAAATCTTCCAAACTAGATTTGAAATGATTGTGAGAGGTGGTTATGCCCAGCGTTTCTCAAAGTGCCTCTGCTGAGTCCCACTGGGATATTTTGTGACCCCAGGCAAATGCAGCTCCGTCAGGACAGTTGGTGTGGTTCAGGGCACCTCGTTGGCTTACCACTGATCTGATCCCTTCTCTGCCCCAGAGTGGGATCAGCTTGTACCTAAGCCATTCACAACAGATGTTTGCCTAAGCTCTTATTCAAAAACAAGCAAAAAATGATGGAGATGTAACAGTTTCCTCAGCCAATCTACCTAGTGCTTAATCATCCTTACTATTAGAAATTTTTTCCATGCTTATCCTAAATCTCTTTTGCGACTATCAAAGCCTATTATTTCCCATCCTATCATCAAAATTATTCCCCCATATTTGCAGATGACTTTGATATATTTAAAGACTGTTATTGTCTCCCTACAGTCTTGTCTTTTCTAGACTAAACAACCCCATTGGCTTCAGTCTTTTACCTCATAAATTATGTTTTCAAGATCTTTAATTGATTTTGCTCCTTTGAACTGGATTTGGGACATAGCTTTTTATTTTTTCTCTTAAAAATATCAAGATATGTTTGAAAATGAACTAAATATTCCAGCCGAGGCCTTAGCAGCACTAAGCAGACCAAAGGTATGTCATACGGCTTATAAATGGTGATCCTGATGCAGTACCCTACCTTCTGCGCTGACCTGGCTGTCTCTCCCACATCCTACTGCTCTCTCCTTCTCCAGGTCTCTCTGTTTCCCCCTCTTAAACATGGTAATCTGCAGAAGCGCTGGCTGGCTCAGCAGTGGCCAGAGGGTTTCAACTTGGGAGCTGAGGAAGCTTCTGGCAGCTTCTCACAGGAGCCACCCCTGCAGCCCCTCCCCTGCTACCAAAACCCCACCACAAAAGCCCAACACATTGCCAGAGCTGAGTGAGATCCTTCGAAGTCTAACCCTCAGCTGGAATTCAAAGGTTCTGCAGCTTGATAGGTGGTGACCCTCTTCTCCCAGCACGGGGCAAAGTGGTTGCGGTACATCAACTTTTAAACCTCTTCTGCTGATAATCCGTTGTCTCATTTCCAGATGCTCCCCCATGCTGCTGCCTCTTGCCATGGGGGCTTGGCTCTTTGAAGCAAGAACCAGCCTTATGTTCTCTCTCTACACAGTGCCTAGCACGGCAGGGTCTTGATCCATGATTAAGGATCCTAAATATAACGACAACAAAAATAATATGATCTGTATAACTGAGAAACTCCTGTTTGTGGCAAAATGGGAAAGGAGAGGGGTTTATGGGTGCATTAAACTTTCCTTTTGCAGCTTTAAACACGTAATTGAAGGCAGCTTTTAAAATTGAACTGCTGTTTTGTTAGGAAAATACTCATTTGCCGAGGAGAATGGTACATTCCTCTCTGTAAAAATGTCACATTTTCACCTGGGGCATATTCATGAAAATTAAAACTTTGCTTCTTGTTGTAAATCTTTGTAAATTTCCATGAATTTGCCCTTGGTGAAAATGTGACATTTTTACAGACAAGAATGCTCCAGTTTTGCTGAGAGAAGCAAAAAAGCCTTTCTGTAAAAAAAAAAAAAAGAAAAAAAAAAAAAAAGAAGTAGCAATGGCAACTTTCTTCTTCTGAAAAATATCTATCCCTTTTACTGCAGAGAAAAAAAAAAAAAAGAAAAACAGGAAAATGGGTTGGAGCTGTTGCAAACCCGCATTCTGTATTCCTCATCTTCTGATCTGCTTTTATCACTAACTCCTGTGCTCAGAGGCAGAGTGGAACTTTAACGTGCATTGACTTTACAAATGCACTTCAGAAAAATTACTTATTTTTTGCAGTGAGAAGTGGTAACTTTTCCATTAAAGTGTCAGCTTTGTTGGCACTAATATTGTTATATATTCAATGGTTATCATGAGCCAGCTACAGCAACCCTCATTTGTTCAAAACTTCCATTGAAATTAATGCAAGACACAACCATGAAAGAATCTATCAAATAATGTAATTTTGTTATTTAAAAAAAAAAAAAAGAAAAGAAAGGCTAGAGCTTTCTGTACGTTTGTTTAGGGGGTGTGGGTTTTTTTTTTTTTTTTTCATTTCAGCCACTGCTTGCAGAGCCTGTCCCAAATGCAGTTCAGTCAGCTCTACCTTTGCGTCTAAAATCACAAAAGAAGAAGGAGGGGACTTGCAGGTCAGGGTTGCACGGCACTGACTGTCATGTAGAGAGAACAAAGTGCCCCTTGACACCCCATTTTTCTTGACTTGGCTGCCTATGGGGAAGAAGAGGAAAAGGGTGTGATTTTGGTGATGTAGTAAAGAAGATGCTGCCCTTGGGACACTCTTGGAGAGTATTTCTCTCTCCATCTGGGGACAGCAAGTCTGTGGCCATTAATTAAGACATCCTAATCCTGGGTGGACTCCCAGGGCTTTCAAGGGGCTCAGCAAGTCTCTCCCACCTCTAAGAGGTAGTGCTTGTAGTCTTGTCCCATGGCAGAAAATCTAAGAGCAAGAGAGGAAAGATTTGCTCCCATGGCCCCTGGAATGGACCAGGCAGGTCTTTCCATGGACCAGCAAGTCAGAAATTACTGAGTCCACATATCTGCTGGGGGGGGTTTTCCTTTCCTCTGGAGATCTCACCTTGCTTTCCTGCTCAGGGATCTCCAAAACACTCTTGTAATCTGGGGCTGTTTCAGCCTGAAAAAAATCATAGAATCAGAGTCACGGAATGGTTTGGGTTGGAAGGGACCTTAAAGACCATCTAGTTCCAACCCCCCTGCCATGGGCAGGGACACCTTCCACTAGACCAGGTTGCTCAAAGCCTCATCCAGCCTGGCCTTGTCAGGTGTCTTCCTAAAGGAAGTTTCTTCAGTGCTGTGCTGCCTCCCCACCCTCCTGCCCATGATGTGCCTTTGATGGATAGGTTCCTCGGTGTTGAAACCTAGTACAAGCTTTATGTTTTGGGGAAAAAAGGGGGTGTGCATCTGTGATAACCTTTGTGGATCTCTTCTCCTTTGAGAGGGCTACAAGGGCTGCAGCCTGAGTGATGAAACCGCTGCAGGGGAAAGGCAGAAAAGAAGGACCCAATTTGCAGAAGGGTTGCTAGCATAGGGGAACGGGAGCAGAGAAACCTGGAGAAGTCCCTGGAAAGAGGAATTATGGAACAAGAATAGGAAAGAGGAATGCTGGGATGCTTGTTCAGCATGGGAGCAAACAGGCCTGTGCGCTTGCTAGGGACCCTCTGCCAGCTTGGCCACGGGTAGGAAACTCTTACCTCTCAGCTGCATGGCCAGACCTTGCAGCTCCTGGAGGACCCTGGGCTGTGCCAGGCACCAGGCGACTTGGGGAGGCACTGGATGCAAACCTCCTCCTCCTCCTCGATAGGCTGCAGTGCAAGCACTGCTTAGCACAGGGTCAGACTGAGAAGAAAAAGTGAAAGGGGACATTTCTGCAGGTTTTAGCTGGCACTTGACCTTTTCACACTGTAGCTGGTAGAAACCCAGAAGGGTGTTATTTGCTCTCTGAAGTCCAGCAGCTCTACTGTGGAGCTTTTGCTTGCTATGTATGCCTGTGAGTTTAGCAGCCACCCCTGTGTGTCTAAGCTCTTGTTATTGCCCACTCAGTTGTAAGGAAATGAGAAGCTGATGCTAATGCCAACAAAGGGTCACTGAAGTATAAAAAGGAAAAAAAAAAAAAAAAAAACCCCAGCCAGCAATCTATACACCCCAGAAAAAGGGTACCCTGTGTTCCTAAACTGGCAAAGTCCTAAAAGGTTTATTAAAACTGATATTTGATTTGGCAAGTAAGTTCACTCTCGCTCAGTACAAATCCATAAAGTGTATCAGTATAAAAATACTCTCCATAGCGGAGCTGTGTCCTCACCCTAAGAACTATTAAAAAAATAAGCACGATAATTACCAGTGCTCTAACTCTGTGGTATGTATCTGCTCAGTGTGTTCCACCATACCCTGCCAAGGAACAGGACTCCCCTTAACCCCTCCTCACTGATGAAACTTGCCTCCAGTAGAAGGGGTGTGAGTAGCATCCCCAAAAGCTTCTGCCTGGCTCCCAGGCAGGTACAACCACGACTGTACGGGTCATGCCATGAGGCTGTGAAGCCAGTGGAGCTCCCTCTTTGAAAATACTCACTGCTGACTTTGCAGGTGTTGTTCACAGCTCAAGGAAGAGAAGCTGCAGGCACAGAAAGTCTTGTGCT
Organism: Eurypyga helias; assembly: GCF_000690775.1. Lineage (NCBI taxonomy): Eukaryota > Metazoa > Chordata > Aves > Eurypygiformes > Eurypygidae > Eurypyga > Eurypyga helias. The sequence goes on from NW_010249574.1 coordinate 31,411, forward strand.
TCCCCTTCATAGCTGTTTGTGATGGCTGGTTGGTCGTAAGGGGTGGGAGCCAGCAATTTCCTTCCCAGCCCAAATCACTGACCTCTGATACCTGAACGGAGACGTGTTGGATTAGTGCCAGCTCAGCGCTTTCTGTGAACATTTCCCACACTCACCACAGTGGCAGAGCAAGCAGAAAAGCTCAGTTCAGACCAGAGCAATTGAAGAGTTAACTGTGCTTCTCACTGATCATTGGCTTTTAAGCACAGAACCCAGGCAGGTTTTTTGTGCTCACCTCCAAATCAAACTAAGCAAAATCAATAGCATTTAGGTGTCAAGAGAAGAATTAGATCCTTTTGAGGACTTAGATGTGAATTTCCAAGCCAGCCACTTCTTGCATGTTCACTGGAGGCTAAATAGAGCCGGTAGGTTGGGACACCCATGAGAGTGAAATATTTATAACCCATAGCCCTGGCATTTCCATAGGAACAAAGGGAACAGCAAGACAAGTTTTCAGTATTTCAGAACTGTGTTGCCTTGCTGAGCCTGGAGAACAGGCTGATAAGGCATATAAGCCTTCTCTGCACTGCAATAGCCACTGCTCCTCCCCATCGCTTGAGGAGTTGCGCTGCTCCTGTTACAGATCACGATATCTCTAGTGTAGATGGATGGGGCTGTGAGGAAAAATGCATTATTATTTTACTTAGTTTAAACTTCCCAGTACCAAATGCCCTCGGAGTCTTCACAATCAATCTTACAACACAAGAATAGTGACCACCCAGCAGTATTACAGATAAATCTGTTAGGCAGTATGCACGCTCAGCCTGCCAACAGCACTAAAGAAATGCTGGTAAGTGAACTTCAGCATTAAATCAAAGCTACAAAAAAAAAAAAAAAGAAAGCCAACACATCAACCTAACCCAAAACCAACAACCTATTTCCCCCTTGTTTCTGGAATATGTCCCCAACCTCTCCACAAAACTACCTCTAACAAATGACTTCTGCAATGTGTCTTTGGAAAGTTACTGAATCTGAGTTATTTTGGAGTGATGAGAGATTTAGGGAAAGTCACATGTCGGCTGGCAGATACCGCAGGAGCAGTTTCCAGGGTACAAACCAGCCCATGGGGAGACCTTGCCTTGAGATCCTTGTGGGGCTTCCCCAGCCCCATAGAGACCAGCTCAGGAGCCTTCCTGGGTTCCCTAGTAGCTTCCTCATCCCTTTCTTCATAGAAGAAAACAATTTGGCATTGTCCTTAGCCTCAGCTGTGAGCTGGGATGGAAATCCGGCTGGGATTCACTGGTATCACAGTGTTGTCATTGGCAGTTCCATATTCCCTGCAAGGATTGATGGCTCTCCCTTTAGATTTGGCACCAGATCCCTCCTCTCAATTGTCATCATATTCATCCTCTTGGGGTAAATGGGCTCAGGTCCAGCAGTAAGTACATAAAGTAAAGCATTAGGTATGCTGAACATTTTATATTATCAAATTATTTTAAAATAACTTATTTACCTGGAAAGGCTTAGCTCATGCTCAGCATCTGGTTTTCAATCAACTCCTGCTTCTTCCTTTTTTTTTTTTTAAGCCCAGTTTTCCAGCTGAGTAGACAGAGGAACAAACCAAGACCAAACAATTTGCCAAAGGTCACACAGAGAATCACTGGCTCGCGCAGGATTTATGGGGAGATTTGCCATGGCTTCAGTCAGCAATTCATGTTGTCTCTGTTTGGGTTTGCTCTGACACTAGGGGTTCCTGATTCAGCCTTGCCAGTTCATAAGACATTCTCATGAGTCTGTTAATATTTGCTGTCTCTTAGAAAGCCGACTAATTGTTCAAGAATTTCAGACTTGTATGAATTAAGCTTCTAGTTGTGGTGACAGCAGAGCAAAAAATAGCTTAGAAGAAAAGCAGATTGGTGTATCTTCTCCAGCCTTAGAAACTGGAATAGAAGTTTCTATTGTTTTAAAACCTCTCTCTAAAATCTTTAATACAATTTTCTAGCCGTATTCCTGATCTTTGGAATCCAACCTCGTACTTTGTGACTGCTCAGAGCTCGCTTGCTGTTGAGCTGCTGATACTTTTGAGTTTTCCTGTATCTTGTATCCACCCCTGTCCTGTGAATTGCTTTCTTCACCCTCTACTTGATACCTAATTCAAGGAGGTTGCTTTACTTTTCCTTTTCAACTGTTCTTCAATTTTGGATTGTCTTGATAAATATAGAAAATAAGAAAAAGGATGTCCTGTTTTCAGGTTTATATTCTTTTATTTCTACTCAAAGGGCTACATATTTCTCCTTCACTGACAGATTTCAAAAAAGCCTCAACCCCAGACAAAGCTGTCATGATATTAGGGGATAGTAGGTACTTGCTAATCCCTTGCTCTATGTGAGATACACATTTGCTCAAAATTTCTGGGAGTGAGACAGCGAACATGGTGCATAGGACCAGATGACTTAACAATCCAGCAAGCCAGGCAGCTTTGGCTATCAGTGTGATGGAGATCGCCATGCAAAGGCATAAGTTTTTGACAAAGATAAGGGGATAGAGTTTAAATTTAATCTTAAGCAGCAGCAGTTATTTTTGGTTTTAATCAGGTCTGCACTGAGTTAGATATAGATTTCGGTTCAATATCTATGCAAAATTTACCAGCAGGTCTGAAACCGCCTGTTTGCCCTGTGAACATTGCATAATAACCTTCCATCCCCCTGCCTACATATAAGCAGACCTTAACATCCCTGCAGTGTTAACTGCCTAGTACAGCATGTAATTATATACAGAGAATTATCCCTACACTATGATTAGCCAAATGCATTCATATGCATGTGAATTACTCTTTGTGCTGACACAGTGAAAGGCTGGAGGCCGCTTTTTACTCGAGGGGATGGAGAGGAATGTGCTTGTGTGGTCCTCTGAGGTACCCCTCTAATGGGAGCAGTTCTCCCATCTTTTCTGCCTGCAGCAGGGAGAGTAGCCGGAGCGAGAGACGCACGCTGGGTGCATGCCCTCTCAGCACCATCACCTCTCAGTTGAGAGGAGCAGTAGAGGCTGCACGTTATGTTACTCTTGAGAAACTGGTGCTTTGTAAAATATTTTTTATTTCTTCCTATGCCCTACGATATCCCTGCGAGGGTCCTCAGGCCTGGTAGTGGCACAAAACACTAGTGCAAATGAGAGGGACTGAGCTGACAAGCAATCGTGCTGGTAGCTGCAGCCCTGCAGATGCAGTGCGCTGGTCTCAGAGATCTCAGTACGACCGTCCGTGGAGCCTGAAGAAAGGAATATGGATGTGTAAAGTCCTGAAGTTCACCTGGCAGTCCCATGAGGCTTTGCTCATGACACCAGGGAAGGGCACACTTCTTTGTTCCACACTTCTGCTTCCTGCTCTTCTCTCAGCATCTTTTACCACTTAACCAAGGTGGGAAGGGAGAGATTTTTTGGAAAGCAAATTTATCCTCTTCTTGCTACATAGCTCTTAAGGAAAGTTGCTATGGACAGCTGTTGTACTTCCTTTCCTAGGAGGTGACACAGGGTGGTCCTGCCACAGGACCCTGGAAAAAGAAACTCCTTTCTACCAAGGGTACAGAGCTGTCCTCCAGGGATGGTTGCTGCTGCTTGTGTGACTTCTACCTTATTAGCATGGTCTCCGTGGGACCATGAAGCTCTGGCTGGATTTCGTGCTGGCTAGAACATGCAAGGAGGAGGAGGAGAGCCTTACAGGTCTGATCCAGGGTCCTTCTCACAGCGAATTAGGGGACATACAGCTTTTTCACAGTACGATGCTTCTCTCACTTGAATTTTCAATCCTGAGGCTGGTCATTAGCATGGGAGAGACGTAGCTGCGAACTAAACAAGGTTCATATATCTCATTGCCACCATGAGTGTGGAAGGCTGTGGTGACACTGCACAGTTGTGTCTGTCAGAAAGGATGCTGCTGGGTGTGCATCTGCTGGAGCTTCAGGTAGCTCTGTACAAACAAGCCCAAGGAACCAAGCCTGTCTTCATTAAAGAGCTGAAAGTCTGCAATCATTTCCAGCAAGTTGCCTAGCTACTTTAAATTTCCCCCGTAAGTGTTTTTTTTCCTGGGTCTCTTCCTTTACATGGTAGTGAGGCTAGGGGTTCACAGTTAAAGGTTATTAAAATATTAAGTATAATTTTCTGCTGTATTTAACTCTTTGTAAAGACTGTGCAGGAGATGGCACGCCATGTGAATTGTAAATACATGTATTGCAGGGCAAGCAGCTTCTCTTAAGAGATGGTGATCCCTGAATTACATGCCTGGGGGTTATGTCTTTGAGTTAAAAGCACGGGTATTGGAGTGTTGTGTTTTTTTTTTTTCCTTTTTGGTCCACCCTTGCTAATTAGCAGACTAATCACCATCAGCCAGCTATTACAGGAAGGAGTGGAAAAGAAGAAGTTTATAAGCTTCTGACATATCAGCCAGATCTGTGTAACTTTGCTGATTTGGAAAAAAGTTCAGATGCAAGCAAAGGTGCTGAGCATACAAACACTGATCTGTATCGATCGATGAAGACTACAGCATTGCAGGCACATGAGCAAGCTTTGGAGCCAAAGCAAATAAATGCACCCCAAATGAAAGCTTTCATAGAATCATAGAGTTGTTAGGGTTGGAAGGGACCCTAAAGACCATCTAGTTCCAACCCCACTGCCATGGGCAGGGCGACCTTCCACTAGACCAGGTTGGTCCAAACCTCATCCAGCCTGACCTTGAACACTTCCAGGGATGGGGCATCCACAGCTTCTCTGGGCAACCTGTTCCAGTGCCTCACCACCCTTTCTGTGAAGAACTTCTTCCTGATATCTAATCTAAATCTCCCCACTTTCAATTTAAACCCATTACCCCTTCTCCTGTCTCTACAGACCCTTGTAAAAAGTCCCCCCCCTCCAGCTTCCTTGTCTTTCCTTGTGTACCAGCTCACTTACACCACTCTTGTGCGGTTCTATCTGATGAGGCTTATCGCAACACAAACCACTGGGCCTGCTGGGGAGGCAAGGAGTCCTAGGCACCTCTATCAGTGATGCTGGCATGACACCAACCACGCCACTGTCCATAGTTGTGCAGGACGAGGGGTGTCTTGAGCTGCTGGCAGGAGCCACAGACAGGGGTGCCCAGCCTGGGTGGCAGCCCTGCCCGCTGCGGCATTGCCTCCTTGCTCCACCATGGCACAACACACACGCCTCGCTCCACCCTGCTTTTCTGCAGATACCATGGGGAGGGGGCACCGCAACAGAGCAGGGTCCCTTGGCACCTGGGCTGGGAGCATTACCATTATGTCACTTTGCAGCTCTCAGCCATCCTCCCTGACTATTTCTCCCTTAACTTCTGGGCACTGGTTCTGACTGGGGCTCCTTAACCCTTGCTCCAAGGATAAATTATCCACAACTAATTACATGCCATGTTAAAATAACAGAGAAGCTATTGAGTGCTCTGGAAATATGGACAAATGAATTCAGTATGAAAAGCAGTCCTGTAAATTAATATGATTTACATTATTCATGTGAATAGTCTTATGTTCGTTTAATTTCTCTTTAAAGGAGCATGGTTATTTCCTTGGGACTTTCCTATATGTGTGGTAAGAAAAGAAACAGGTGATTTCATAGAGTTGATTTAAAGTTGTCCTTGTCTGGATTAGTTCTGAGCAAAGACTTTGCAATTACATTCAAGAATAGCAGAAGAGTTAGTGTTTTGCACTTGTGGCATTTTTTGATGAGTCTGGAGGGAGTGTGTAAGCAATAAACCTGTCATGAGGACAGATACCTAACAGAATCTTCCTGTGCTCAAAACCAGGATAAAGCCTTAGAAATGAGAAATTGCTGCCCCAGGAAAATACAAGAAGTTTTTCACTGATAGTCCTGTGTCTAACATTACTCTGCCAGCAACAACATTCTTCCTAAGACATTGTTTCTTGAATTTCCTCAGGGTCAGTTCTCAGACAAATTTTTCTGTGCTGTGACTGCATCTTCAGCAGCCCATGACTTACCTCTCCAACTAGTCTGATCTCCTGCTTCTGGTAGGGCTTGCAAACCCACAAAAGATCTAGTCATCCAAGGAAGACTCAGCTGCAGGTAACCAAGCCCATCCTGTTAGCAGAGAAATGCGAACGCTTTCTTGGTTCTGCTTCACAGTGGGATTGCTCGCCCCTGGAGAATTTGATCCTTGGCTGAAGAGCTGCTTCCTCTTGCTATTCAGTCGTGCAAGCAGGCAAAAGAAGCCCCTGCCCACCTACCTAGAAATTTCCCTCTGTGAACCCACATTAAAGAAAACCCTCACTTTCCAGTCCTTTCTGACATAACCCACCCTGTAGTGTGACCAAAGTTGGCAGGTGTCCCACTCCTGCAATTCAGTGATCGTTCAGGAATTAATTAGGCAATAAAGTAGAGGAGATTCAGCTCATTTGATCTAACAGTTTGCCAGGGAATGGTGGCTTTGGCTCCATCTGATATACGTACCTTATAACTCAAGTGCTGGGTCCATGTAGTCTCCAAAAATACATTAAAACCATCTGTGAAATACAGGGCTGCCATAAACCAAATTAAAGAGAAAACACTTTTGAAACCTTAGCCTAGGAAAGCATTAAGAGATCATCAGGACTGCTTTAAATAAGATGATTTATGTGAACTGTCAGAAGCATAGGCTGTAGATAAGTCAGGAAGATAGGACATCGGTGGGGTCTCTGAGCTGCCCGTGTCTTGGTGAGACAGATGCAGAGATGCCCACTGTCCAACTGGAGAACGAGCTCACCAGTGAAGTTGTTAGGAGAGCAATTTTAAAAGAAGTTCAGTCAGCTTGCTGGAGCAATTCCCTGATCCCACTGGAATAATTCCTTGACAACGCAATAATGATGCCACAAAGGGTGCTCAGAGATGCCTTTTCCAGTAGAATAGGGCAATCTCTTAATAGCGAGAACTCCTGTTGCTCTATTAACTACAGCTGCTACAATGCTCTTTGACTTTTCAACATCGTCCAGTTCCTATGGTTGGAATCAACTTTTCACTTACCAGTGCAGAGATACCACTGACTTCAGCAACACAGGGTCAGGCCTACAAGTAAGTGTAGGCTGCCAGTCTCTGAGAAACCTGCTCCCTGCAGTGGAGGTATGCACCACGTTTGGGGGGCTAAGTTATATGGGCCAGCGTGCTACTTCCTTTCGCTCCTCCACCCAAGCAGCTTCTCACAGATGCAGGCATTTCTACCCCCTGCTGCATTCCGAACCCTGGGGTAGCTGGGAGCTGCTGCTTCTCCCCTACTTGCTTCCGTCTGATATTTCTGCCAGATAGCCCTTCCCAAAAGTGGGTTTTATCACATCCTACTTCTGGGAGGCAGAAGCTGGGAGAGGACAGCCAGCCATCTTTCATTCCCCGAGTTAATAGTTTTGCAGATAACACTTTTGTGGTATTATTCACAAATAATATTTCTGTAAATCAATACCTTTAAAAATTCCTCTGGAAAGCGACAAGAGCTGGGTAGGCTGGAGACCAGGAAGTAGAGATGTTGATCAATGTTACACATCCCACCACTACAGCAATTAACCTCAGTTATGCCGTTCTTAACTCCTGCCTTGGCAACAGTGGCATGGCATATTTTATTGCGTTTGGAAGGACTTTGTGATTTCAAGAACGCATTGTGCACCCGCAAAAGAAGAGGGTCCCCTTTAAGATGTATGAAGATGTTCCGTATAAATGATGGATAATATCTTAGGGCCGAGATGAATGAACAATGTACATTTGTTATCCGGTTTCTATTTCCGTGTTGTTCAGCTTCTTTGTGAGACTACAGGGAAATGTTAACAAATTAATTGCATCCACTGCTAAAAGGGATCACAAGAACTGTTCTCAATCATCTGCTTTATACAGATACTGTGCGTAGGAGGTTGTGTTGTTTACTACTGCTATTGTCTGTATTACCATAGCACCTCTAAGCCTCAGAAATAGAGCAGTCTCCATTGCACCGATGCCATGAACACAGGAAAAAAAAAAAGACAATCCCAGTCAAAAACCCTTCTGAGGTGTCAATCCTTGAAGACATCTTAAAGGAAAATTCAACATCACTCAGCTGTTCTCACCTCTTCAAAACTTTCACCTTTTCTTTCTAAGTAAAACTACAACTCAGAAGGTTTTTGTTACTTATCCACTGCCCTTTCAAGTTTTATCTACAAGCCCCTAGATAAAGTAAAGCCTAAAACTATCTTTTTATTTCAACTCAGATTGCATTGTTGGCGTGATGGTGTTACCTTGATAACATTGCAACATAGTGTACGTCGGATATATTGGGATCTGTGTCCTTCTGACTATCCTTCAACTAGATAAGCGTCAAGGGCAGGAATTTTTCCAGAGGTTCTTAAATGCAGACAGCAGATATACAGATAATATCCAAGTGAAGCATAAAGCAAACCAAATGTGATGTTCTGGACAGTAAGGCAGCTCTGTCAAGTTGGAATTACACACTATGTAATCAGTATATTAAAAAACCGGTAAATTAAGCAAATTGCTTAGTGAAGAGATAACCTTACTGTAAAGGCCTCACTCATTCTTCAGCTAGGTAGTGTGAGCACTCAGGCTTTGAGTACAGTACCCTCCTGTGGGTGCACAGGTCGCTGCTGCCAATGGGACTTGGTCAGTGCTTCATGTTTATAGTGGTTTTCAACCTTTTAATCCACAGACCCATGGAAGTCTGTTAGCTGCTTCCAGATGGAAGAGAAATATCAATAGGCTTCCACCAGCTCTCCAGTGGGAAAAGCTCTCTAGCTTTGCCATTAGAAAATATTTTGGGAGTCCTGTTTCTCCCCTTCTTCCCCTAGGCAAAAGAAAGCTAAGACTTCCTGCCAGAAGTATGATTTCAGGTTCTGAAGATGGCTTGTAGCTTCACTGAAGTGAGTAGAAGGTGGCCTTATAATCACCCAGGCAGATTACTGACCTCCTTGAGGACAGGCCCATGTCTGCTCATTCCATTCTCCCTGTAGAGCACATCAGCAGGCTCAGCAAACCACCTGCCTCGAGTTTGCTGTATTTGCTGGCAAAGGTGCATGATTTCTTTTGCTCGTTATTGTTTATAGCAGAAAATGGAACATGAAGCAGCAATGTTGCCCTTTACAAGGGAAAAACTGAGAATCCAAAGTGATCTCATGACTCCAAACAGAATCAGACGATAAGCCTGGGGAGCTTACCCACTTATAATGGTGCCTTGTACCAATCAACAGCTCAGGATTAGTAGGATTAAAGTAAATCTTATTTCTGGCCATCCATGTCTGAATTTCAGTTTGGCATCTGGTCAACAAAGCAACCGCCTTTTGCAAGGTAGTGTGACAAATTTATTTTTCCATAAACATTATGAAGAAAAAAGAAATGTTCTCGAAAAGTCTGTGATGCGCTCTCTATTATCTGTGGAGATGATGCTAAAATTGGAGCAGAACGAAATGTTCAACTTTCATTCAGAAACAGAGTGCAACAGAAGCACGTCATGAAGTCACACATTTACATCTGTTCAAGTGAGGTAGAAGGAGCGTTTTCTTTTGTCTTTGTCATATACATATATCTTCTCCTTACACCACACCCAAGTCCTCCAGATGAAATATTCTGCATTACAATTAATGTTCCCTTTTGTACCAAGAGTATTTAACCACAAGTGAATACTGGCGGATGCACTTCAGTTCTCAGTCAGATGTAATGGAGAAAGAAGGTTCAAGGACATGAAAAGACATGGGTATGCACAGAAGTGAAAGAACTGGTATTCTGCAGTTGCAAAGACGCCGAAATTGCAAGCATTAAACAAAGCATGAGGCTTACAGCTACATGAGCATAGCTTTTGAATGATCTTTGCCAGCAATTTTCCTCTTAAACAGAGATTCCATTTCTAAAAATGACATTTTATATCTAATTCTTTATTGTGTTAACTGCTCAGAGTGATGACATTTCTTAAAGATCTCTCAATGTTTTTTTCTGAAATCCTGATCTCTCTTGTGCTTGCGGCTAATAAAGAGTCTCTCCTTTAGGTACCAGACGGAGGCATGCCCCATGTGTGGACATGTCCGAACCAGCATGGTGCGAAAGGCAGAGCTCTGTCCCAGCTCAAGAACAAATGAACTGCATTTCTCTTGCTCTCCAGGCTTCTCCTCTGTTTAGTGGAGTTGCTGACTGACAAATACTAATGGCTAAAAAATACACAAAACGTCTGTAGTAGATAGGAAATGCCATGTCTGCATTTCGGATGTCTCTGACTTCATCCAACTTTGCTAAGAGTATCTGAAGCACCAAGTATGTACTCCCTGAAAACAACAGACCTTTTAACCTATTCCCAGTGAAGTTTTACTTGGGATGATTAACAGTGGTAGGGGCTGCTCCCTGAACTGTAAAAAGCTGAAGTTCATAATCCCTTCGGCAGGGATTAACAACTTGATGTTTGGAACTACCATTTGAGTACCTCCTCCCTTCTTCCCTTCCAGTGCTGGGTGGAGGGGAGAGCTGCCTGCTTCCCATTGTATGGTTTCAAAGTCTCTGAGCTGGATGTTAGCCATTAAAAATGGCAGAGCTCTGGTGACATCACTCCAATTTATGGGAGCAAGAGATCTGACCCAGCACGTATGGTTGTTCTATGCTGTTAAAGCCATGCCTGTAAGAGTAGAAGTCTGTACGTAAGGTCTGCCTGCAGCTCTATCTGTCCCCTGTGGTCCGAGGCCTGCTGCTGCCGCTGCTGCTGTCCTCTGGAAGCACAGAGTAATAACAGCTTTCTAAGCTGAATACAACCAGGTATAAAGATCATGCTGTTGAGAAACAACATATCACCTAACAGCAGTGCTGCTGTAAAGGGGTATTTTCAGCTATAAGGGAGTTTTTGTTCGAGAATGGAAACATTAGGGGAAGTTTGGTAAGAAACCTAATTACAACAGTGAACAGCAGTGAATATCTTTTAAGGGGTGAGATTCAGGGCTTAAGTGATACTTGTGAAGATACAGGCCTACATTAATGTTACCAAAGCAGAGTTAATGGGCCAGTCAGTCACCTGGTACAAAAGCAGCCTAGCTATATAGAAAGGCAAGAGTACCGATTTCACTTATTGCTCATCATTATTAAACAACCCATCCATTAACCCACCAGGGACATAGCACTTTCCCTCCAGTGCTATGTCCAGCTTCTAATAGCAAGGGATTTAATAAGGGGACCTTGGACAGCCATCTGTGTTGAAGGGCCTGATGTCCCTGAAGTCACTGGAGCCATGCTGCGTGACACCAACCCAGGGATGTAGCGCAGTGCACCCTTCAGTTCAGACCAACCCAAATGTGGGCACTCGCTTCTCACTTTACAGCTGCGTTAGGCTCTGGCTCTTGCTGGGAAAACCTTAACCTCAGGAAGCCTGGAGAACAAGGGGCAGGTGTGTGTTGAAATGCAAAGCCCATTTTCTATACCCTTCCCTCCTTCCTCTGGGACATTACTCCTTTGGTGGACCTCACTGTGTCTGGGTGTGGAGACCAAACTGCACCCTGGAGGTCCTTTGCTTTTTCATTTCTACTAAGAGTAAAGGCAGGTTTGGGTGAAAAGGCTTTGCAGCTGTGAAATGTGATAACCAGCACCTGAAGGTTTCCAAATACCTTCGTGGAGGGAAGGATGGTTGCTAGCTTTTCCTGGTGACTCCTTATTCTGTAACCACAGCATTCCAGCCAAGCCTCATCTAAGGTCAACACATCTCCATGCCCTACCATCTTTTTGTTTCACTTCTTTGTTATGTATATGGAGTGTTAATTACCTGATAATTTCCTTGCCACAGTCCACACACTTTGTCTTTACTTAGGATTCACTTTGACAGTTGATGTGAACTACTCCAATCAAATTCCAATACATTTGCATGAGCTCTATGGATTATTCCCGGTGTTTTGAGGATGTGTTTGAACTTCCCTAGAAGAAAAATTAGAGGCTATTCTTCAACAGTGACCCCCACTGGAATGTAAGCCTTAACCTTTGTTCTCCTCATCTAAGGTATTAAATTAATTATGGAGAGCAAGCTAAGTAGCTCTCAAGAACAATTTGTGCTTTAGTAACTCATTTCGTGTAACCTAAGACCTTATACTTGATCAGTGATGTTGCAGTGAATTTTTAATGTGTTCTCTACATGGATTTTTCTGAATTGCCACTTCAGTGTGATTTTGCTTTACAATGCTCAGTGTTGTATGCTTGTCAAGGCAGACTCACAGGACTGGAATTCTGTGTCTGGTTTTGAATCGGAAACAATATTGTTGAGACATTTTGCCTGTGGTAAGATTCTAAGTATTGTGACAAATGCTAAAATAGTAACAAATGTAGGTAAAGTTGTAGGAACAAGGTTGAAAAATGTACTTTACTTCTTTCCTCATGCTTCTCCTTCCTCTTGATGGATTATCAAAACTTTTTTTTTTTGAATAAGAGACTAGATACAATTCCAAAAGTAGTAGAGTCCTAAATATTCTGGGTCCCGCATCACTCCTTTGAACAATGCCCTGACACAATCTTCAGTCAGCAGGCTCACTGCACACTCATTGCCCCCACACAGAAGGGAGCTGAGTTTGGTTAGTATGGACTATGTACCAGAGGGACTGGACTTGGTTCTTATTCAGATACTCAGAACATTTTTATTTCCCTGTACAGCTATGGCTGCAGTCAAGATAGGTGCGAAAGAGTAAATATTCCCAACCAAGCCAAATATTTTTATTAAAGTAGCAATAAGCACACATGATTTGGAAACTAAAGTTGATAACAGACACTATAGCAGTGACGGAGAAATCCACATAAAACTCTTAGCCAGTACTTCAAGTACAATGGTCTGGAATAAGGGGGTGTTGACACCATTCTTACAGGTAGAGTATCCAACTGAACTGCCATTCCAGTTGATTAACAGGGAGTTGCTTTCTTGTTGATCATAATGGGAGAAGAATAAGTGCTATAGTGCTTTCAAAAAAAGTTTTCATGCAGCAAAAATAATACATGAGGTTTCAGCATCACCTCCTGTAAACTGGTTATCCTGTTTGCTGTTCCTACCTACTTAGGTTGGGTAAAGTCAGCAAGATACTTTATAATCACCGTGACTTTTATAATTCACTGTGGCCATGCCCCTTTTCTGATGTTTTCCCCCATATATCTCATGATCCCTCAAAATCTTCCAGGGGTCATTGTTTCTCTGCCTTCCAGATGAGAAGGAGCAGATGCAGGCATTTTTAGAGCGTGATTCTGGTTTTAGCAAGATGAACAACTTACTGACCCAAAACACTAAATAAAGAGTGAGTACAGGAGTTCTAGATACCTTTGTCTGTGTTCATAATCACAGATAAGAGACTCATGTTAAAGGTCAGAGTACCCCTCAATCTATGCTTTTTCTGCAGCCTCTCTTCCCACTCCTTTCTCCACCTGCCTTCCAGGGCCTCTGCCCACAGCGAAGAGTCTGTGTCAGTGATGTGTCAGCATAATTTTATTGTCACCCACCAGGAAATGAATCTGTGCAAAGGAAATGAGAACTACAATAAGTTAAACAGCTCTGTTCAGATACCCCTTTTATTTCCAGAAACATTTATTTCACTTACTAATTCCTGGGTCATTTTTCTTTGAGCAATAAATATTTTCTAACACCCAATATGTTTTAAACCTCTTTTCTAACAAACAAACAAATCTCCTGAGTCCTCTTGTTTCTGAACAGTATTATATCAGATTAAGCATTTCAGCGGGCATTTTGACACATCTGCGTAAATGTCAATACAATCGGAGCAATAAGGGCCATAAGACAAAATCAAGACACTTGTGCAGTGGCTGAAATGTGGACTTAGGTGGGGTTTGTACCTGTGTTTGGGGGTTTTTGTTTGTTTGTTTTTATTTTTGACATATATATAATGTGTTGCATAATGTTGGTTGTGCCTGTTTAATAATGCTGTATTAATCCCATTTGGTGTCATCAGCCACACTCCCCCTCCTGTCCCACCTCTCCCAGCTAGTTCAGAGAGCTCTGAAAATAGGTATTGGAAAACACCTAATTATGGTAGCTGCTGTATCAAAACAGACAGGTCACCCTGGCCAAAATATTTATCTTGCCTCTTCGCCTCTCTATTCATTTCAGACTGACTTGAGACAAATACTAATTTTTGAAACAGTTTAACTCTTGGATGTGGTAGCTTGTGGCTCTTTAGCAGTAGACAGAGACGTGGCTGTACTAACCACTGTAACTGTGTCAAGTTTTCTGAGACTAGGTGTCAGCACTGTGTATCTGATGCTCTGCGTGGGGACAAAATACACTTGTGAGTACTAGGAGCAGCTGTCTCTCACAAGCAAGGGCAGGTGCCTGCATACCATATTCAAGATCTCCAGAACACTTCAAAACACTTTCTTCAGGTCACATGCAAAGTGCTCAGCAAAGTCATAGCTTTTCTGTGTCCCTGTAACGTTTAAGTCTCCTAATGTGCACAGGCGTGGGTCTCTGTCATTAATTATAGACTTAATGAGCTGTCTCTTTTCTAAAAGTCATCATCTTCAGTTGTGTCCCGGTTTGAATTTTGTACACCTGAATGTCTCCACATTGAATTTATAGGCAGTGTTGTTCGGAGTAGATCTGAAAACGAATAGCAACAGAACAACCGTTTGGATTCCTAGAAAATGGGAGTAAGTTCCCTGGCAAATTTTGCTGCTATTCCATCATCCCTTATTGATTTATATGTTCCTTTGCAGGTTGCTAACTACGAAGGGCCTCTTAAGTCCATTTATTTGACTTCAAGCAATTGGTTGTCATGGAAACATGGAGACATTTTTGGGGGCAACTTTTGGGCCAAATTTGGGTGAAAATCCCAGTGGGAAAATCGTTGTTGTGAGACAGACATGTTTTAAATCAAAGTCGAAGCCTCGGCTTAACAAAGAACTTGAGAGAGATGTGACTGGCCTGGTCTCTTTTGAGAACCAGGGACTTGTGACTCAGGGAGGAGCTGGGATTAGCCATGGATAAAGCAGACAAAAACACACACAAGGGACTTTAAAAAATAGAGTATGTCAAAGTGTCTCCAACCTGATGTAAGCAGGAACGTGCTGGGGACTGATGTTTGTTTGCATGCTTATGGTGTTTTATTAGTGCAGTTCTTAACCTATGCATAGACACTTTTCCCACTATGCATTGCACTGGCTTTTCCATTTGCTCCTCTGATATTCCTGATAATAGCAGTAATAAAGGCATTGTTTTTCCTCTTGAAAAAGAAAAAAAAGACATTACCTTACCAGACTTGCTTTCTCACTAAAGGAGATACACAGCTTCATGTAGGTTAGAGTGCCCTGAAATGCTGCTACATTTCAGTACATGTATGAGGGATCAGGGAGTTTACTCAGGCTGGCTTGAACAGATGGAACTTTCAGTCTAGTTGGGAAGTTTTTTGTGCATTACCAAAATTCTTTTAATACCCTCTTGTTGCTGCACCTGCAGGAAATACTGTGTCATCTGCCAAACCCCAAATTTCAAGGATTAGCTAATAACATTTTCTTTGAAAAAGAGAGCTGATTCTTAACCAGTATCGTGAGTCTTTGAAGTCTCTGTAATCTATTTTCCCTGGCTGCTTTTAATGAGCCTTTGAATGTTACTCTGCAATTTCTTTTTTTTCTTTCTTTTTATTTTTTTTTAATTTAGTGGGGGAAGGGAATATGCACTCACTTTTCTCCAAAGAATTAAAAAAATTCATTATTGCAAATAACTTTCACAGTGCCAGAACACTAAGTTATGCAGTATCCTTTGAGTGCATCTATGGTAAATAAATCACAGCTTTGCTGGATTCTTCATCCCAGAGGTTAATGAGATGTAGAAGAAAATATCAATTAACTCATATCTGAGTTTGGTTTTCTTTTTTCTTCATGTAGGCCAGCTATCAGTGGAGTTTCTTCTGATTCTTCCTGGTATCCTATTCTCTGCACCACTCTATATTTTTTATAGGGTGACTATGTGTATGCCCATGCCATGGTTCCAGCAGTGTTTACAAAATTAGCAGAGCTAACCCTGTGGCAGTTAGCTTTGGAGTCTGTAGCAGGTCAGGAGTGGCAGCGTGGAGCTCAGCTGTAACTTTTATGTTAGGCCTTTACGGTGGGTTTCACAGCTAAATTGTTGTTGATACTAAAGGAGCAAGCTCACTGATCTCCATGCCATGCTTCAGTCCTTGCTGTGAGTGTGTAGCCTGGCTTGTCTAGCATGAGTCTCCACTGACCTTGCCTTATTTTACATCGGTATAGGTAGCTCATTTCATGCCAGTGGATATATACCCGAGTCTCACTAAACAGACACGACTTTCCCAAAGCTGAGCGGCAGCTCCTCACCCTGGCGCGCAGCCCACTGCCAGGAATACGCTTGTCGGCACGCGCTGCGGTTGCGCTGGCACAGCCGCACGCCTCGCCTCTCCGAAGCACGGAGGGCTCCGTCCCCAACCCAGCCCAGCCACCCCTGAGGCGCATCCCAGCTGAGCCTAGCAAGGTGGAGGGGAAGGAGGCGTGGATGGGGGCCTTGGCCTCACGAATCAAGGCTGCAGTCCTACGTCGGGGATGTGGGCCTGACTCCTCGTTTGTGCTCTCGAGTGCTAAACCTCGCTCTGCACGCAGCTGCGCCTGGCAGCCCCAGCCTCCCTCTCCGTTCCTGTGAGACCACAACCACAGGTTCCCTGTCGACGCCTCCAAGAAGAGAGAACAGGCCCCAGCCTGCGCAACTTCTTCATTAGTGCTGCTTGAAGCCATAATTAGATAATATGAGAGGGTTTTCCTCTTGCCAGCAGACAGACTAAACGTACAAAATCCAAAGTAGTAATTTTAAGTATATTGCAGCTCAACTGTAAACAGGATAAGGCTGGGGTTTTTTCTGTACAGAAGGAAGAGAGCCCATTAGGCAGAACACAGAAAGAGTAGGTATAAAGGTGGGTAACTATATAACAGCTCTGTTTATCCTTAAAATAAATGCAGACCTTAGTGTCATTCCATTATTTAACATGTTTCTGTATCTCTCTAAAACTCCAAATATACCTTTTCCGTTTCTCTACCATATTTTTCTGGTTTAAGAGCAGATGACTAATTATGCTTCTATAAACTTTGTTTTCCTTTGGAACGGTAATCACTTACTTCGTCAGACTTTTCCTATTACGGTGCGTTTTCAGAGCACTTAAAATATTACTTGTTAGTTAAACAAAACAGGAAGCAGATTTGACTGGCCATCGTGAGACCACAAGTGGTTTCAAACTAAAAATTATTTGTATCAGATGAAGATTCTTCTTAAAAGATGGGCTGCTGGCTCTGCTTTCAGCACCAGTACTGCCGCATGTAAAAACTATTCAGCCTGTTCAAGGGTGTGAGACAGCCTTCGCTGCTTTATGCTAAGAGTTAAAATATTGATGTTTAGGGTGCCTTTCCCTTCTGTTGGTGGAGGTTTGGAAGCACTGCCAAGCCACTGAGCGTAAAGCTACTCTTTTTGTCTCCATTGTGGACAAAGATGTGGAAGAAGGAATTAGCCCACCTACTAAGTAATTATTTATCTTTTGTTATTTTGATTTCTTTCAAAATCAAAGACTTATTCCTGGCAGACACACTTTTATTCATAATGGAAATCATACAGCTGGAAAGAGTACGTGCAGGGCAGCATGAACTTTTACATTTACTTGCCCCAGTGGTCTTTAGACCTGTTTTACTTCTTTTTTTTTGCTATTTTGGATTCCTGGAACATGGGCTTTCTGATAAATTAAACCACTGCCACACCAAGCTGGAATATGGTCTGCACACCACAGGGCAGAGCTTGAAATACTCTAACATGCTCTCCTTCATGAGTCTGGAAAGGTGAAACCAGCCTGATTCGCTCTTCCTCTGCTGAAAACCACATCAGGGAGCCCAACGGTAGGAGCTTGCCTAAAACCTCGGGGGAACAGCTGGCATGAGGCCCCTCGAGGAAACCTGCAGTGTGGTCCTACCCTCCTCTCCCAGATATGCAAAGCCAGCTTGCTCGGTGAGCCCAGCTCCCCAAGCAGCATCCAGGGCTGAGTGAGACAATGTCATGCCACGACACAGAAAAGGTACAGGTGAGGCAAACACCCACCCAGCCAAACTGAAGTTCCTCCCCTCTGGGAGAAGCAGTGGGAAATGCTGAGGAACTGACCTGACCTGGCCTTTCCCAGAGCAGCTCCTTCCTCAGCTCCTCAGCAGGAGCATAAGGGGTGGAAGTGACATTTTACTGGCCTTGGCTTGGTGACATGAACTGCAAGCTGGGTTGAGAGCAGAATACAGAAACTTGAAATTACTTCCACATTTAAACTGTCTGATAAGGAGTTAGAACATGCTCAGGGTGCAATCAGCACGTGCCAAATTATTTTGGAAAGTATAAAACTGTGTGTTGTTAATATTGAACAAATGATCATCCCTGGATGATGGAGCTTTCACCTTCTGTTCCCAATAAGTCTTCCTTTCTCAAGACTAGTGTTGCTCCCACTGTCCTGATACAGGCAAAATGTCAGCTGAGTTCAGCTGGGTCTTGAATCAAGACTGCAGATTTGGCTTGATGTGCACAAACTGCCTGATGCCAGCGGGTGAAATTAAAGAGAACAGCGAAAATACCCACCATGTGCAGGTTAAGCCCCCCCGCTATCAAATCAAGTGTAATTAAGAAGACAGAGCAACAAAGAGGGTGGATGGATCTCGCACTAGAAGTAAAATATCTTCTTTCTCTCTTCTGCTTCCCTTGAGTGGATTATATTTCTTCGTAAAGGGGACAGTTTATTTTTGTCTGCCTCTCCTTTTACCTTGTTTTTTTTAAGGCATAACCACCTTTGTTAACTTTTTGTCATCCTGAACATTCCCAATTGGTACTGTAGAGATGCAATTAACCACTCCTCTGCATAGGCTGGAGACAGGCTTTGTTGTACTCCAGCTGAGGTCACTGATAATTTTGCCCTACACTTCCCTCCGCAGAGCTCTCCTACATAAAATGGAGCCTGGATTTAGCTTTGTCATCTGTGGAAGCACCCACCTGCCCTTTCCTAGCATGTGGCAGCACAGTCCCCTCGATAGAGCCGAACTTGCCTGAGAGCCAGCTGGGAGCTGGAGGCTGCTCCAGCGGCACAGTTATTTTGCTGTGATATCTTCTGGTACAGAGTCTAGGAAAAGCATCCCAAATGTCCTCTGCAAACTCCCTTCTTCTGAGGCGACAAACCCAAGGATCAGTATGCTCTAGGATGACGGTGTGGGTACTTACACCCAGCATATTAGAGCAGCTGGAACTTTTTAATGGTTTTTGGGGGACCCTGAAGCTTGCCAGAAATTCCCAATTCCTCATTTTGAAATGGTCTTGGATTTATTGCACATTCTTAACTGCTAGTATTTTTAAAGGCTTAATTGATAATGGTATTTAAACAGCTTGCTTTATTATTTCCTTGATGTCTCTCAGTGTAGCAGTCACTGGGATGTATGAATGTGAACCTGATAGAGATATCGAAGGAAATTACAGCATTTGCTGTTCAGGGGGATGCTCCAATGAGGTCTTTTTTCTGACTATCAATGGCAGGTAGTAGTGATGGAAAACATTCGGTAGGTGTACACTTAACATGAACTTGCCAGAGAGATAACGAAGTTTCCTTATTAAAACAGATGTTCCTTACTAATAAAATTCAATTAGCATGTCAGCCTTGACTTCAGGCACATTTTAAAGGAAGTGTCAATTTAATAATCACTCTTCAGTTTGAAATGTCATCCCTACTCTGATTACAAGTAAACTCTACAACAACTATAATTAAGAGTGTTTGGAGAAAGAGTTATCTTGCAGTTTTTTAATTCTGGTTTGCCTGCACTGTATGATCTGTAGCACCATGTGGAGCCCAGTTATTCCATTTCCTAGAGGTACAGGCACTCCTGCCGGCCCTGCATTTTGTCCCCTTAAACCAGTGACTAAAACAGTGGGGTCACACTTTAAGAGTGAAAAGGTTTATGGTAATCCAAATATTAACAACTACCAGGAAGAACAGTAGCGGGCTGGATCAGCGTAAGCTGGTGACAGCACACGAGTCCCTGGGGAAATCCAGTTGGACAGGAGAGAGAGATTAATGCAGAGAAACACTCACTGCTCTAATGCCCGTCTGCGTCCTCACCAGGAGGTGTGAGGGAAACAGCTCTACTGAGAATTGTAAAACTCTTCTTCTCAAAGAGCAGTGAGGAAAAAGGGTGCTCAGACCCAGAGGACAAGAGAAAACTGCACAGCATTAGTGATGATGGCAGAGGGGCAGCAGCGGTGTGTTTTTGTGTGTTGTGAGAGATTGCAGGGGCAAGGATGAAGAGCAGGAACAACACGAATGAATATTCATACCCATACCTATCCGTACATGCTCATGTAGCAGCTCCTAGAAGAGACTCGGTTTCTTGTGTGCTTTGTCAGCACTCGTATAGCTGTTTGTGCCAATGAAGTCGTATGGAAGCAGGAACTAGAAGTGAGAAGATGTGTGCCTCAGTACATTAGTGTGGCCTTCAAAGGCCAGATCACATTAAAGGAGATCACCTCCATGCCCTAAACAAAACAGCATTTGGGGGAACACAAGACATACTATCAAAAGCTAAGTTACCAGCCTGTTGCCTGACTAAGCCATTCAAGCCCAGGGAGCCTCTTCAGCAAAAGTATTTACTAGCTAAAATCCTAAATGTCCCATGTTTTGGACATGATCTTAACATGTGCCTGCTGAAGCAAACTGGCAGGGCTGAGAGTCCTAAATGAGCAGATCCAGACTCACAGTGAACTGCCTTGACTGTGCTACTTTCCTGCCAAATGGCCTCTCACCTTTAATGGGGCCTTGGCATGATCAGTGAATGTCACTGTCGGGTCCAAGTGCAGAATGGCAGCTGAACTTTGAAGGGAGTTTCCGAACAGGGACACTTTTTGCTAGCCTAAGTGGGTACAGGTTTGGTAATGTTCTGTTTATGACATCATTGCTGGGAATAAATAAGCTATATACTTAGATGGAGCTAGCATCAGCGATGACAGATGCCACGTTATGGTCAAAAGGCCACAACTTTATTAATATGATGCCTAAAGGCGTCCTCCTGACAGCCGTGGAAAGAGGAGGAAATGACAATAGCCTACAGCCCTCAGCAGCATCTCCTCCCTTTCTGGCACTGCAAAACAAGACACTGCAGCAGGCCAGAACAGCCCTGCCAAACCTGGTGAGATTGCCTAATCCCATCTCTCTGCTTCCTGCAGCTTGCTGCAGCAGGGAACCACATTCCTTCTGACCTGCCAATGAACCTGCCCTCTGCCTCCATCAGCACAAACAACCCCTAGCTGGTGTCGCTGTAAAATCACACCTCAGCAATGACATCAGCAGCAAATGCAAGCCAGGGGATGAAAACAGCTGTAGTGGGTGAGTGAGAAGCTGCATGGCAGCTGCTGTGGGTTATGGCCAGGTGCCTGCCTACCACTGACAGCATCGGTAAGAGGTCAAGCAGGACCATTATTGTATCCTTTTTGCCCACTCTTCCACTTCCATATCATAGGTGTCTCTAAAGCAAACCACTGTGCAGTCTTTCATTGGAAAGACAGTGCCACCCACAGCAGCACCCCAACCTAAATTTACCTCAACCAACACAGGGAATAGAGGTCACACACATGTGAGAAAGCAGTACCATCCAACAGGAGGCTTTTCCCGACGTAAATAAATCCATAAGAAACTGTTTCACATACTTGTCTCTGTTCATGACTGATACTCTTTCTGACATGTCTCAACCTCTGAGGTCTGTAAATGCTTCTTGATATCTAGTGATGCAGAATGTTGGTCCAGGATGATGTGTTCAGAAATTATTACCCTGGTAAATAGGCTTGAGGTTTAACTTCAGCCCAGGGAAGCTATCCTCCCTGCGCTGCCCCTGCAGCCCGTGCAGAAGGGTAGGACCCTCTGAGGGGCAACTCAGAGCTGAGGCCCAACTTTAAGCAGTCAAAATCCTGCACAGAAGAATTTTTTCCTCTTCTTTGGCTACAGAGAGAGCTTCCAGAGACCCATCCCCTGAGGCTGAGGTTAACCCTTGGGACTGCTGCCCATTTACTACATCTTCTATTGAACACACACACCAAGAGCAAACCCGGAGACAGCCAAGAACCTGCTGAATTTGGTTTCATCACCCGATATTACTGATGGAAAACATGTAGTAGGTATGTGACTGGGGTGAGGCACTACTTGACCCTCCAGAGCCTGCAGTGATGGGAGCTGTATTCTGACCAAAGCGAACTGAGATATCATCTCCATCCGCCTGCTGGAAAGCGCCAGCACCCCACACCTGAGCTGTTTAGGGAGTCTATTTTGTTGGTGATGAAAAACTAAGAAAAATGGCAACATCTACACTCATGGAGGGAAGGAGAGAAATGCAGCGAGACCTCTGTAATGAAGATATGCTCCCTATGTTGGAGATGCACAGCCTTGGTGGGACTTGCCTCCTGTAAACAAGTTCACTCGTGTGGCTTTGGCACCATGTGTGTCTTGTGCTGCCACAGAAGGTCACACAGTTCTCATGGGACTAGTAGTGTCCCTCAGGCAGGCTGTACCTTTCCAGGCCTGGGACAAAGAGAGAGACTATGGAGCCTACGGTAATGTGGAGTAGGGATAACAGACCTGGAAAAGTAAAGGAAGATCAAGCACTGGCTTCTGGTAGTTTTGCTGGGGTTGAGTAGGGATGTGCTGCAGAAGCCAGGGTGCTGTTTTTACGGGAATGAAGAGAGCTGCACTGCTCCTGTCCTACCTGAGGTGGTCAGACATTACATGCACCTGGGAGGCTGTGGTAAGGAACAACCTAAAATCCTACCTCTTGCAGCTTCTATCTGTTATGAATGGCCCGAACCAGTGGTCCATGGGGTGCCTGAGAGAGAAGCAGGACGAGTGCCTGAGCTGCTCTCCTCACATGTAGCTCCTGCCCCTGCCGGGCGAGCGCTATAAGCCGTTTCCAACAGGTTTGACTCCTGTGGTCCTTTTCTTGTCATCCCACACCAGTTTGGACAGCTGCTGTTCCTTCTGTAGCACTAAAACTTAACCACCTCCCCCTTATGAATCTCAAGTGAAATATTAAAACACCTTTTGGTGGCTTATAACTAATGCGCCATGACTCCCACAGGTGGGGAGAGTGGTACAATCCGTGCTCCCTTACCAGGGCTAACAGCCACCCTGCTGCGGAAAAAATCCTAGGCTGCGAAAGAAACCCTGGACTACGGGGTGCAAATGGCCCAGTGATTTTAACAGCAGCTCCACTGGGTCCAAGAAATATTTTTAGTGCTGCTGGAGCACTGTCCCAGGATCTGTGACGGCTCTCACAGGCCTGCCCGCTCCCACTGGGTGGCACCCAAACTTCAGCCCCCCCAGGAGGTGTGGGGAGCTGATGCTGAGACTGGGGAAGGCAGGGGCAGGCTCTGTGTCCTGCTCCCCCTCCGGGCACAGGGCTGGAGCTGCTGTTTCAAGCAGAGTTGGAAAACTGAGCTAAAGATGGGTGCTGAATGTGTGGTGGCGTGTTCCGCTTCCCAAAGGCACAGCCTGAAGGCACATGAACAGCCCATGCCAAAATCCCAGCAGCGGGGCCAGCAAAGTTTACCAGCTCAGACTCTGAGCACTGCTAAAGGAACTGTATCCACCCTCCGGACCTGAGCTTGTCCCGGGAGCAGGTTGCTGTGCCCACAGAGCCCGGGGTGTTTGTACCGCCAGGCTGGCAGTGGTGCTCCCTCCGGCACATCTGCAGCTCACATTATTTGACCTGAGGTAATTGAAAGCTGACTGTAATGCGGTCACGTAATGACAGACTGTATCGCACACACGCGTGCAAGGACGAGGAGTTGAGGTCAGAAGCTAGCGCTTCCCATGGTGGAACGCCTGCATTTGCAGCCGCTTGACTCTCCTTTCATGGTAGCTTCTCGGGGTATCTGCGTGTTTACCACTGATAATTCAGTTTACGTTCAGATTTCACGCCTGCTCATTAAGCACGTTCAGCTTCCAGGAACGTACGGAAGCAAGCTCAGTTGTCCTGCATCCGAAACGACGCTCCCTGTCTGACTGGGACCCAGTTTTCCCAGACGCCTCCTAAGCCGCCGGGTGCCCAAGCGCATCCACCTGACATCGGCGGGTGCCGTACCCCCGCGGTGCCCGCGGTGCCCCGGTAGTGGCCAGGCCCCGCTGACCTCGGTTCGCTTCTGCCCCTCTCGGCACCTTCCTCTTGGCACCCGAGCAGTGCTCCCGCCGGGGGGAGACGGGTTG
>NW_010249575.1:0-12311 GCF_000690775.1 Eurypyga helias
GCAGCGCGGTTGCGTGCCGGATACAACCGGAGGCAGCAGTTTTCCAAGGAGCATCTCCTGCATCTCGGAGGAGCCAGGATGCTGCGTCGACACGAAGCCGAGGGAGCTGGGACGAGCCGTCTACAGAAAACTCCCCAGAGTTTCGATTTATGGATTTTGTTTCTTTTTCTCTCCGTTTAAAAGCTGTTTGTTCCACGTGCGGTGGTCCCACGGCGGCCCGCCACTCCCGCTCTGCCCCCCAGCGTGCCCCGGGATACTCCGCGAGGCGCTTTTTTTTTTGCTTCCACGATCACACAAACTGTAACAAGCTTTACAAGAAAACACTGGCGAGTCCCGAGGTCTGGCAACAACCTTTTTCCATGGGGGCCGAGGGCAGGAGGCTCTCCCTTCCCCTTCCCCTCCATCATACGTGTCCTTCGGCCTCTTCGTCTTCAGCACCGGAGGTTTTCGGTCCCTTTTCACACGCTGCTTTCTCCGCTGCTTTTTCAACCCCGGCTTTGCTAGCTGCTTCCTGCAAAACAGCACATACAGCACACGGAGTCAGAAACGGGAGTGCGAGGGAAGCAGCAGGGATGGGGATGGGTAGCAAAGTCTGGCAGGGATGGCAAAATTCCCCCCCTTGGCTCCCCCCTGCCCATCGATCACCGCGGCTCACGCCGGAGGCTCCTGTTTTCTTGGCTCAGCGACTGGTGGAGGTTGAACCTCGGCTCAGCAAGCTCTGGGGGAAGGAATGGGATTCCCTGGGAACGGTGTGAGCCACCTCGATGGGGACAGGACACCGACACAGGGCGAGCCCGGATGGATGGATGCAGGGGCACAGAGGGACAAGGAGATACGGCAGCAGCATCAGGGTGGAGAATCGGGACTGAGCCATGGGTGCAGCCCATACACCCACCCACGGGTGCAGGAGAGGAGTGCTGAGGCACGCCGAAGCCTCAGCCTGCTCCAGCAGTGACTCTCCCATCACCACGGTGCCAGCAGTGGGGTGGGACAGCCCCACTCCCTGTCCGGAGCCGGTTACCCCAGCATGCTGCTCCGGTCACTTATTCCACGGCCTCACCTCCAGGCACGGGTTCAGATGACTCTACTAAAAATGACCTGCGCAGACGGCTTGCAAAGCTGTGTCCTCTCTCGTTACAGTACACCGGGTTTTGTTCGGAGGAATTTTGGATGAGAGCCCGTTACGAGACCGCGATCTCCCCTTACGAGCAGAGGAGCAGGCTATCACCTTACCAGGTTCAGGAAATTCATACTATCATGTCTCAAAATACCTTGCCAGAGATGGGATGACATTTCATTTAACTGGTGACCAGGAGGTCACTGCAGCTGCTAGCTGGGAACAGCAAAATCAAGTAAAAATGCCAACGCTGTTAGCAGCCCCTGGGAGCTCGCACCGCAAATATTTTTACCGATGACTGAGCAGCTGACGCAGCCTCTGTACCAGAGACCAAGAAATAAACCCCTTCTTCCCACTGCAGCAGGCTCTAGCCCTCCATCCTCAACCCAATCCACAATTTGATTGGTTTTAACTCATCTCCTCTCATCACAAACCTGCCAAGCATCCTTCACCGCAGCCTCGAGGTGGCCAAAACCAGGCAACACGCACCTTTGCGTCCCGCTCCGCAAACTTGGCGAACATGTTGGCGTAGATCCTCCGGTCCCGCTCGTTGTGCTCCTTCGTTTTCTTCTGGCAGACGGAGATCTGGGATTTCGCTGCCTTGTTCTGTGGATTCACTTCCAGCACTTTTTGAAAGTCACATTTTGCCAGCTCGAACTCGTTCATCAATAACCTGGCTTCTCCCCGCCGGTACAAGCCCTTCTCGTTGTCCTGGTCCAGCCCCAGCGCCTGGAAACACACAGCTCCCCGTCAGCAACTTGGGGCTCTCCCTAAGGATCCCCCTACGGTCAAAACCCCATTAAATCTGACAAAATCAGGACAAGGTGGCTTCAAGTCTCCAGATCACTTGCATCTTGCTCAACAAACACTGACTCGTCCCCAGCAGCAGTCGGCAGGTCATCAACGTAGTTATTTCTCCTCGCCTAAAATCCCCCTGACGGCGGCAGAGTCGGTGGGAGACAAACCCACGGACAAGAAATCAGGTGTAAATGCTAAACCTGAGCCCAGAGGAGCACGAGGAGCTGGGAGACAAGGGAGCTGATGGATTAAACGTGCTTTTGTCCCCCTGTTTCAGCAAAGACATTATTTTCCTTTAGTAAAAACCGCATTTCAGAGGTGATTTACCTTTTAGATGAAGGCAACTGGCTTTACTATCTTTCCCATATGGAAGATGCTTATATCTTTGATAAAAGGCTTAGATTTAGTTTCCTGACAAAGACACAGTTGCAGCTCTTTTAGGGACTGGCAAAGCCCCATTCCACCCCTCAATGGACTTGGAGCTCTGGCAGCGACTGCTTCAGTGCCAGATCCAGCCTGGGCAGACCCCAACAGCAGCCAACAGCCGCTGCTCCATGCAGCCTCCATCCACACGGATCTGACTTGGGAAAAAAAGCTGTTGTAAGGTGGATTTTGAACCCCAAAAGGCAGTTTTGCCCCAAGCACGCAGCACCCACGCAGACCTCGAGGCGCAGAAGGGATGCCATCATCCCAGTGCCATTTGGAAATCGCTTCTTATAGGAAAAGAAATCCCCAAACTCCCAGTGAAACTGTGCGGGAGGAGAGGATGCTCCAACCCCCCGGCTCATGCACCTCTACCTTGTCGCAGCACTCGACGGCTTTGGCGTATTCTCGCAGCTTCAGGTAGCACATGGCCAGGTTGAGGAAGGCAGCCAGGAGGAAGGAATCGGAGGCTTTCGACTCTTTTTCGGACAAGCCGTACTCCATTTCCAGCCAGGACACGATCTTCCCATACTGAATCACCGCCTGCAGGTATTTGCCTTCCTGGGATGGAGCAAAGAAGAGGCTAGAGGGAGCTGCGCCGCCAACACCCGCTCTGCTCCCAAAACATCCTGCCAACAGGGCAGGAGCGTAACGCGGCGTGTTAAATAAAGGAAGGAGGATGCTGGATCCCTGCAAACACCACAGGGCCTGGCTGGAGCTGCTGGGATGCAGCTCCATGAAAAGCCAAGGCAGAGCTGGCTCTGCACAGAGGACCAGGACGTCCCAGCGCAGGAAGGGGAACCACAGAGCCCCTTGGCATTAGCCTTGGCCACATCCAGCACGGGGAAGAATCCAACCCACCATCCCGCTCCGCAGGGAGCACGCGGGGGCAAGGCAATGCTGAGAAAGGAGGTTTCTCAGGGAGACTCGCCCTCCCCAGCGCTGTTCTGGGGGGAACTCCAGCACGGAGCACAGCTACGCTCCCTACCCGACAGTCACTCCGAATTCATTTCCAGCTCCCTCCCTCCGCCATCCCCAAGTTCACACACCTTGAAGTACATCGTGCCCTTCTCCTTGACGATGGCAGCCTGCTCCAGCTTCTCCTTGGTGTCCATCTCCCACGACTCCTTGGCCTGCAAACAAAGGCTCGGAGCAATCCCAGGGGAGCACAGCATCCCACCGCGCCGGCAGGACCCCACGGCCTTCCGGGATCGCTCGTTAACGAGGGGGGATTCATCAGGGCACTAATACAGTGGGTGAATCCGGCGGGTTTTTTAATTTGAGGGGCTGGGGATGAGGAGGCACCCAGAGCACACGTGGGGTGCGGACCTGGACCCCTCTGTAACGGAGAAACCCCAGCCCGGTTCAGGATTTGGCCTGAGCGAGGTGGTTTGTCCACCGCAACCCCACGAGGACGGAAAATTCCAACGGAAAATAAACCCCAAAGAGGGAAGAGGAGGGTGAGACATCCCACAGCAGAGAGAGGATGCAGTGGGTCTCGCTCCCGCTGCAGCCAGGGTGATGGGGACCCAGCCAGGGATGCGGCACAGCGGCACCTGCCCCGTCCCATGGGCATCTCCTGCATCCCACGGGAACAGCTGCCTTGGTATGCCAGCCCAGCTCCTCAGGGCTGCCTGGCTGGGCACACCAACTTCTGACTGTGCAGCTCAGGGAACAATATGGGAAAAAAAGGGGAAAAAAAAGAAATAAAATGGAAAAAAAAGAAGAAATAAAATGGGAAAAAAAAAGAAATAAAATGGAAAAAAAAGAAATAAAATGGAAAAAAAAGAAATAAAATGGAAAAAAAAGAAATAAAATGGAAAAAAAAGAAATAAAATGGAAAAAAAAGAAATAAAATGGAAAAAAAAGAAATAAAATGGAAAAAAAAGAAATAAAATGGAAAAAGAAAGAAATAAAAAAAACTAGAGGGTAAAAGGGGAAAAAAGGGGAAAAAATATAAAAGGTAAGAAAAATAAAAGGAAAAAATAAAACAAAATAAATACAAGAAAAAATATTTAAAAGGAAAAAAAATAAAAGGGAAAAAAAAGGAAAAGAAAATAAAAGAAGAAAAAAAATGTACAAAAGGAACAAGGCTAGGAACAAACAAGAGAACCAACCTTGGGCCCCAGCCAGAAAAATAAAACAAACCAACAGAGAAGAACAAATTAAGAACACTGAGATCCTTGGTGACGTATCCACTTCAGCAGGGGCCGGGCTGCAGCCACGCCAGGGACAAAGGGTGGACGCTGCAAAAGGGACCGGCACGCTCCGACCCTCACCTTCTCAAAGCTTTTCAGCGTCACCTCGTACACCAGCTCCGCGTTCGCCGGGATGCCGTATTTCGGCTTCCCCGCCTCGCCAAAGCCGTACCTGTCGGGGCAGAACGGGGCAGTCAGAGGGGAGAAAATTCACCTTTTGGGGACATTTGGCCGTAACGCAGACCCGGGCTGCTCGTTCTGGTGTCAGGCCCAGCGCCGTGCCCGCATCTCGCTAACGTTTTGGGGTCAGGGTGATATTATTCTCCACGAGCAAAGCTTTCTGACAACATACAACGCATCACACCCCGGGATCACCCTCTGCGGACGCACCAAACCCGTCTTTGCACG
This sequence comes from Eurypyga helias, assembly GCF_000690775.1. Lineage (NCBI taxonomy): Eukaryota > Metazoa > Chordata > Aves > Eurypygiformes > Eurypygidae > Eurypyga > Eurypyga helias. The sequence continues at coordinate 4,945 of NW_010249575.1, forward strand.
TTTCTCCCCAGGGTAAGGACCCAGCCCTGATGATTTCCAGGGAAATGTTTTCCTTTCAGCCCCAGGACTCAGATAAACCCCTTTCACCTGATTTTTTAAAAGCATCTCAAGATGCCTACATCACTCTTGCCATCCCTGCTGGCATTGCTGGCTCTCCTGGAGAGTCCTGTTTTTGGGACTGCCGTCTTCCACGAGCGCAAAAACCTCAGATGCTGGAAGCTTAAAACCAGACAGCATTCCCAGGCGGATGCTCCTTACCGTGGCCCGAGGTAGAGGATGCAGTGCTCTCCCCTCTGCATCTTCTCCAGGGCTTTGTCGATGCCGATGGGGATGTCGTGGTCCTCCCCTTCACCCACGACGAACTTCACGTCTTTGCAGTCGAACCTGGTGCCGCCGCAGAATCCCTCCAGGTGAACTGCAGTGAGGGGACGGGGCAGGATTGCACCCGGAGCCACCCAAACCAAGGCAAGACGCGCTCCAAGGGAAGCATCCTATCAGGTTATCTCCCAAAGCCTGTCTCCCAAAATCCAGCACAGCCTAAAGCCCTGGAAAGGGGGACGACACAGGGCTGGGGGCAGCCAAGTGAGCAGAGAGGGATGGGGAGGGCTTGGAAACATTGCTGAAAAGCAAGACAGGCCTATCTCGTCTAACCAAGGACCAGACAACAGATAAACATCATGACTAATATGTTCCCTGCGTACTCAACGGCACGAGTCAAGCCTTACTGGAACTGGATATTGCTCCTGGCACGCCGCCACGCCGAGTTTATCACGGCGATTACAAGTCTTCTATACAGTGCTATACCGCCTTGCCTTCTACCTTGAAATCAAGGCTATGTTCTCTTGCCTCTAAGAACTCAAAGTACAAGATAAACTCCCCTTTTTTTTTTCTTTTTAATCTTCAACCAATAACCGTGCCGTTCCAGCCCCAGACGCTGGCAGACGCGCAGCCGGAGCGGACACCGGGTACCTGGCACATTCGCCACCTGGTACTCCTGGCTGAGTTTCCACAGCGAGATTATTCTTTATTTATTGGAACCTGAAGATGTTCCTGGCTTTGGGGACAGTTTTATGTTCTTTGCACTCTGCTTGCAGGGTATAAGGCATCCGCAGGCAGGCAGGTATAAAGGAGAAGTAATTTCATAAGGAATTCCTACGTAGTGTTAAAGAAAGGCCAAAACAAACCAAAAAAGTTTCTAAGAGGCAAAATTCACGGTAGGCATCACAACTGTGCTTAAGGAGTTTGCAGCCTGGGAGGACACGAACTTCACCTCCACTCGCTGCAGAGCAGAGAGAGGAGATATCACCCGTAAACGTGCTGTTGGAAGGGGGAGAGGAGGGATGCTTGGGAAGAAAACAACCCTCAGGGCTGGGGGCTGCTCTCAGAGCCCCTCCGGCACCACGCAGAGCCGCGGGATGCGATCCAAGGTACTGCAGGACACCGAGCATCTCACCCTGGGATGCAGTGCAAGCAGCCACGCAGCCGAGAGGGTCCAGGCTCCGCGCGGGACAGCAGCAGCTTGGGCCGAAGGAAACCTGCCCGTCCCTGCCCCATGGACACTGCCCTGCCCTATGGAAAGCCCCTGGGATGAGATGCACGGACTGAGCGAGACCACAGGCACAGGACCCCCTCTCCCGGAGCGGGTTCAGCCCTCGGACGTTAAACGCTGCCGTAACACAGCCCGAGGATACTCCCCTCATCACGGGGACGGGACACCGAGCTCTGCACATCACCCCCCTCCTGCCACCAACGCCACGCTGGGACGCGAGCGCAGCAGAGCGGTGGATGCTCCCGCGCCCTCCAGCACCCTGGGACGCATCCTGCACCCACCGCTGGCATGCAGCGACCATGGGGCTCGGGCTGCCGTGTGCTCACCCGGCTTGGGATGAGGGCACAAGGCACATCGACTCCTCCAGGGCTGAGCTCTGCTTTTGCACTACCCAAAACCAAGCTGGCTATTTTCTTAGGTGCAAGACAGCAGGAAATTCAGCCTAAAATACAGGTAACCCAGTAATCCCACAGCACCCTGCCATCTCCCTGCACATTCCCGGTGAGTACGGATCCATAACGCCCAAAAGTGACCCCAAAAGCAGCACTACATCTCTCCCAGGTCGCCAGTTGCCAGCGGGATGTGGCAGCGATGGGAAGCTCCAGCTTTAAAAGAGGAAGCACAGGAGGAGGATGCGGCGATCCTTCCCTTCGAGGACAGTTTCGCTCTATTTTAATTGCACATAAAATACACTGGGCAAAGGGGGGGAAAAAAAATCTCCGCTCGGGTTTCCAGGAGCAGGTCAGCTGGCTGCAGTCACTCTTGGATTACAGGGGAAAAAAAGCCGCTGAAGGAACATCACTCCGGTTGCAGCTCTGACTTATTGTTCTCTCGGTGCCTGCAGCGATTTTGTTTTTGAAGAGCTGAGAACAGAGTGTACCGAGTGCGGCTGGCACACGAACTTGATGTGCTGACAGCAATTTGTACTCAGATTAAAAACGGAGGAGGAGGTGGAGAGGGGGGGGGAAGAGAAAGGTTTTAACGAAAGCTGGAATGCCAGATTTTGACTGCAGCCTGGGTTTTAGGGACCGGAACTGCGAATTAGGGTCTGTAAAACTTAAAACCTATAAAAACACTTTCAAAACTCCAGCCTGGAGACGCTCGCTCCTGGAATCGTGGTTTCCTTCAACCTAATTCCAGCAGCAATGCACCTCCCAGATACACTGAGATAAACCATCGCTGCTCCCCTGGGTCACAGCCGGGTCCCAGGGTGGGCTACCGTGCCGTCCCCACAGCCACCATGCCGTCCCCACGCCATGAAGTGTTGCATTTCTTTAAAACGAAAAAAAAAAAGGGTATTTGCACCCAAAACGCTTGACGCAAGGCTGCCTGGTGCTGCTTCTCTTTGCCTTCTCTCACGAGGATGTGTTTAAGGGTCTCTGGCCCCTGGGTGTATAGGGATGTACAGGACAAGACGGATTCGGGGCCACGCGAGCTGGGAAGGGAGCAGCTGGCACGGTGAGCAGCTCACTGCAGCATTCCCAGTCTCTGCCCCGTGCAGGATGGGCTGGCAGGGCATCCACCACCCTGACCACGCATCTGCTGCCGCTCGCAGCGTTCGCTCCGACAGACACGTTCAGTTGAAAGAAGTAAAGCAGGGAGAACAGGCTGTGGGGCATCAGGCATACGAGGAGCCTCGTTATCTGGCTCCTTATATCCTTTAAGAGAGATGATTCCTGGCTGGTGCCATCCCCTCTTGAGCCATTAAAGCATCGTCACGTTCCAGAAAAACTCGAGCTGCAAAGGGAACAACCGCAGAGGGACCAGGGCTCTCCCCGTCCGGGCACAGTGCTGCCTGTGAAGCGCTCAGACCTACTCAAACTTGAGGAATTCTGGATCTGTGAGGCTTTCAACTATGTTTAGTCTTCCAGTTTAATCTTTGGGGTGGTGGAGCCGGCTGGAAGCTCGGCTCGTGGCTGGACCCCAGCTAAGATGCTCACTGTGGGAGAGGCAGACAGTCGAATCTGAGTCAAAAACCTCATTTTTTCCTTAAAAGAAAGCCTCGTTAGAACCAGCCACTGAAGGCCGCGAGCTTTATGAGCTGTCACAGCTCAGATCCAATTTCTTCTCCGCTGAAGGGAGCTAATCTTTGTGTACAGAAGCTCTGGAGTAGAGAAAAGAAAGTAAATCCCTCCCATACGGAGCGTGCTCAGGGGCTGTGCCTGAGTGGGTCTTGGGAAGGAAAAAACAACCCAACGTGAGCCTGGCTTCCCCTGTCCAGCCCTGTGAAAGGTCTGCTCCAGAAACGTGATTAGAACAGGGAGAGCCCGATGGGATTTGAGCTCCCCATCCTCCCATGTCAAACTCCTTGCACTAATTTCCTTCCTCCCCCTCAGCAGCAGCTCTCTGGCTGCAGGGGAAGGAGAAGAAAAAGCTCCATTCTGCACGAGATGCGATAAAACCCAGCAAAAATAAGATCAGTGTTGGAACAAGGAGGCCAAAGAAGCGGCTCAGCGCCTGCGTCGGTGGCCAAAATGCTTAGCAAGGGATCCATCGAGGGAGGACGTCCCAGCTACCGATGCTTTCGAGGCAGAGCCGGCAGTATTGGCAGCCGGCACATCCCGGAGCAGCGTGGACACTGCGATGGATGCAAAAGGGTTGAGGGAGACAGCAGAGCCCCAAAACACGTGGATTTGCCTCCTCCTCCCGGCCGAGCAGCCCCAGGGCTTGCAGGGATGTTTGTCAACGTGACTAAGAAAACAGAGCGCAGGTTGTATTCCAGTGGCTGCTCCATCATCGCCTGGCTGCTCCCACGGCCTGAGGTTTGCCAGCCAACCCTCCCGGCCAGCAGCTCTGGCAGAGCCGCCCCCGGGGCCGTGCCAAGGGACCAGCATCCACGGGCAGCGAACCGCTGCCCTCCCAGCCCCTCTCCATCCCAACCGGGCAGCGAACCGCTGCCCTCCCAGCCCCTCTCCATCCCATCCAGGGAGTGAACCGCTGCCCTCCCAGCCCCTCTCCATCCCATCCAGGGAGTGAACCGCTGCCCTCCCAGCCCCTCTCCATCCCATCCAGGCAGCGAACCAGCCCCTCTCCATCCCATCCGGGCAGTGAACCAGCCCCTCTCCATCCCATCCGACCTCCGGACGGATCTAACTCCATCCCACAGTGAGGCACAGCCACCTACAACTCTCACAGTGCCAGCATCTCCTTACTAGGGAGAAGAAAGCTGCGCTGCTCTGGGGCAGGGTCCCCCCTTCAGTCCCCCCACGGAGGGACCAGCACTCACTTTCCACCGTAGCACCTTCGTTAGGGTTGGAGTAACCTTCTCCCTTCCTCTTGATCCTCCGGATTATCCCTCCATCCTCAAACAAGTCCTCGCCTTTGAAGTCAAGCAGCTCGACCTAAAATATATTAAAAATAATAAAGAAAAGGTAGGCAGAGGGGGGGCAGGGGGAAGAAGAGAAGAAAAACAACAGAAAAGCCACAAAGCAGCAGTTCATCCTCTGGCTGGAGAGTCAAGGCAGCTCATTCTCCATTCAGCTGACGAGCAGAGGTTGCCCATAAAAGCCAGCTCCAAGCCACAGCATAATACACCCGGTTTATTAGAAATTGGGACACATCCAGTACCTGAAGCGTAACACAAAGTAACAGTAAAAATAAGTTTATTAAGCCTGTAAGGGTACAACACGGCCGGTGCTGGAAGATGCTGTGAAAGCTGCCCAGGACCAGCGCAGGCAGGAGTTTCCCTTCATTCTCCAACGGGACCAGCTCTGACCCACGGCTTAGTCCAGGCTGGACTTGGAAAAACTGAGCCTTAATTCAGGACAGACCCATTCCTCCCAGCCCGCTGCCTTGTCCTGGAGAGCCCTGCCCCGCAAGCACACCGTGCCAAAACCCTGGCGCTCCTACTGCCCTGCGGCACTCACCGGTTTTTAGCACCCGGAGGCATTTCCCAGCCGCTTTCTCCTTTCCATGTACATTTTTAAACCGGGAATCAGCCCACACCACCAGCCCCCCCCGCGGCACCAGGGCTCTCCCCAGCCAGAGTTTCAGTCCCAGCTCAGACACACATTTCTGAGAAAACCCTGGCAGCGATTCCTGGAGCAGAGGGACACGTTTCAGGAATCCAAGCTGAGAGGGTTTTTTTTCTTGTTTTGGGTATATTTTTTTTATTTCTGAGCTGGCTGGCAAGGCAGAGAGGGAGCGAGTGAGCTCATCCCCGCGCTGGCGTTACTTGCCTCGAAAAAGAGGGTGGCGTTGGAGGGGATTTTGGGGGCGCTGCCAGCAGAGCCGTATGCGTACTCGGGTTTGCAGAGCAAGTAGCAGATCTCTCCCTTCTTCATGGTGGCCACCCCGATGTCCCACGCCTTGATTACCTGGCCTAGGAGAGAGGGAGATGTCAGGTGGGAAGGAGCGACCACCAGCCCAGAGGAAAACCAGCCTGGGCGCTGGGAGGATGGCACCCTAAAAAAAAACACCCTCAGGGGTCACTTAATGCAGGGCTGACACCATCCATCTGTCCTGCAACAGGGTCGCACCCCCCGGGATCATCCTGCAACCCCCCCAGGATCGTCCCACCCTCAGCATCCCCATGGATGGATCCCCCGGACCGGCTCACCCTTGCCCAGGCTGAAGACGAAGGGCTCGTTCCGGTCGCGGCTGGAGTCGAATTTTTTACCATTGGCCAGTTTGCCTTTGTAGTGGACATAAACCTTGTCCCCGATCATGGGGCACTCGTCTTCGCTCCCGGGTCGTTTAATGAACTGAGGGAGAGAAGTAACCCGTGAGAAGGGAGGCCATGGGACAGCCAAGGATGCGTATGGAGAGAGAGAGAGATACACACACGTATAAAAATACATACACATGCATGCATATACATAAAAATATATATAAAAATATATACATGCATCCATATATAAAATATACGTAAAAATACATATATAGAGGCATCCATATCTATGAAAATAGAGGCATCCATATCTATAAAAATAAATACATATGCATATATATAAAAAACCACATATACACACATGCATACACAGCCCAGTGCTGCTCTAAACCAAAGGCGGGCTGGAGGGGGCGTCATTCAATTTGTCCCCCCATCACCCCCCCTAAAAATCAATCCCAAGCCACGGCGCTGGAGCGGGACAGGGCTGGGAGCAGAGACCTGCCCGTACTTTGCGGAGGTGTTTGCATAAACACCGCGGTCGGAAACCTGGAGCGAACGCAATCCCCCTCGCTTTCTGCCCGTACGCATTTTACTCGCAGGGGTGTGTCATTTCACTACTCTTGTTCTTGTCAACACTTCCTTCTCTTTTTTTTTTTTTTTCTCCTTCTTTTTTTGAATGCTACAGCCTGGAACAAGCAGTTCTCGAGCTGGGGATGGAGCAGGGGAGGATGCTATTCTTAGAGGAAAGGTCCTATTCAACTGGAGAAGAGCAAGCGCTGAGGAGCAGAACTATCCAGAAATGGCCCTGAATATGACAAAGGGGTTGCGGAGCAGACGGGATGACCTCAGTAATGTGCTCCTTCTAATGTTTGCGAGTCACACACAGAAATGCTTTGTGGATTTACAGCTAATAATCTGAGGAGGAACACAATAGCAGCGAAATTCAACGAGCAGCCTGAATCCATCAGTCTCAACCACCACTCTACCCTTCTTTATTCCAAGGGATGCTCCTCTCCTTTGCTTTTCAAATCCAAAAAAAACCCCAGTCCTATAGTCCTGGAAGCCTTCCATGACCCCACTGGCTGAGGACGCAGCCCACCGATATGAACGTGCACCCCAAAATGCAGAAATAAAGGCAGGACGCCCCCCTGGCAGCCCCCCTTACCTTCAAGACCCCTCGGTCTCGAGCTGGTGTGATGTCCTCCCCCC
>NW_010249575.1:12826-15309 GCF_000690775.1 Eurypyga helias
CTGCACCTCTCCTTCGCTCTTGGTGGCCTCATCAGTGGTCATGGTCTCCTCGCATAAGCGCCGGACCTGGGGAGACACGGTGCGAAGCCCATCAGCCGGGCAGAACCACGGGAAGTGGGGTAAGAGGAAAGGGTTAATCAGCAGCTCATGCTGCCGCGGGCCGGGGCAGGAAACTTGGAGCACTTCTCCAGAGCGGAAAATCCCTTCCCAGGGGCCACCCAGGCTCTGCTGACATTGCCCCGGGAGGCTCCCTGGTGAGTTTTACCCAAAAAAGCTTCAGCAGGTAACGCAAGTGCCAGCCAACCGACCCCTGACACCCGGCAAAATGTGGCAACTCCTCTCAGGGTGCTGCACCCAAACCAGCGGGACCCCCCACGGCGATGCTCTACCATCAGTGGCCCCTTGACTGGCACCAAAGCACCCGCGTTGGCAGACACCGAGGGCAGCGGTGGAGCCAGGGGGGGTAAAAAGTGCCCAGGGGTGTGAAGCAAAGGGCTGATGGCCACCAAGCTTCATCCTTGCCCCCGGCTCACGTCGAGCCGGGCACCCCTTGGGTACGGATTCTGGAAACAGGCGCACCGGGTTAGCGTTTGCCTTTTGAGTTGTTTCATCCAGGCTAAGATTATTTTCCACAAGGAATTACCGATTTGCCAGAGACCCTGTTGTTTGGAAAGCAGCACCTCAAATCCAAGCAAACCTCGCTTTCTCTTGCCCACCAAGAACACCCCAAAACGAGAGAGCAGGCTCCAAGCCTCAGGCAAGCAACGCATCACCCAGCATGGAAATACCTGAACGCACAGCAAGTGTCTTCTCCAAAGCTAAACCAACCCCAACACCCAAAGAATCCCAACTATTCGGATGAATAAAGAGAAAATTCACAGCAAGACTGGAAGAAATTGGGGTTTTCTGGGCAAAATGCTGGAGCACCACGCTCTCAACATCACCGCCCATCAGCCGAGGTGCCAGAAAAGCCAGGTTTTTCGTCAAACTCAGACTTTTTCCAACGGTGCCGGGTGAAAAGAGAATTGCCTAGGGTTTAAAAAACATATTTCCTGATGATTTCCTTCAGACCGTGAGGCTATTTTGGTAGCCGCACTGCTGTGCCACACGTAATCAAGGAAACATGTGACGGAGAATTAGAAAGCGATGGGTTTTTTAAGACATAAACCAGATCTATTAAAGTCACTTTAATTGCGAAACTTTCCCACAGCCTTTGGTGTGGAAGCTGATGTTAAGCAGCAGGAGAAATCATTCATTCTGGGGGATTCAAAAGGAGCAAAGAAAGGATGTTTTCAGCTCCAAGGGCAGATAAGTCGTGCTGCAAGAAGAATTGCGCTCCTCGCACCCGGGTGGAAAGGGAAGAGCTGGAGCCCGGCCTCCCCCCTCCTCCTCGGCACAGGAAGCCACCGAGACACAAAGAGCCCTGAAATGGAAGAAGCAAATAGAAAAATAAGGGAACTACTTGCTGCAATGCTCAATTACCACAGTCTTTGGGGTAATATTTAATGAGATTTTGCGTCGGCGCCCTTTCCCCTGCTCTGCTGAGGCTTCAGATGGGAACACCTAAAAAAAAAAAAACAACTAAAAAAGCAACTTTGGTGGTGAGACTCGTCATCTGGTGGGTATTTATGTATTACCAAACAGGCCATCCGTTACGCTGGAAGGAATTTTTTACCGTGAGGGTGGTGAAACCCTGGCACATGTCACCCAGGGAGGTGGGAGATGCCCCATCCCTGGAAACATCCAAGGCCAGCTTGGACGGGGCTCTGAGCAACCTGATCTAGTGGCAAATGACCCATTGCTGGGGGTTTGGACTAGGTGACCTTGAAAGGTCCCTTCCAACCCAAACCATTCCATGATTCAGGTGTTGTGACGGTCTCCAAGCCACCACGGTCCACGGTGCCCTCCCACTGCCGTGGCCACCCTCTTGGAGATGAGCGAGGGGGTGACGGTGCCCACCACGGCACCCTGCACCAGCTCAGGGCTTCCCAGCACAGATCCTGTGCAGCACCAGGGACGCAGCATCCATAATCCATTTATTAAGGACCAGGAGGAGCCCGAAAAAGGGCGAGCAGCTTGCAAAAGCTCCCCTCCTAGGGCAGAACCTCCCGAGGTCCATCACTGGGATGCAGAAGATATAGCTGGGGAGGTGCTGGCTCTGGCTCGCCGGTTGCTAAATCCCACCAAGAGACATCTAAAAATATATCGTACGCATCCTTCTCATTATTTTTCTACGTAAGCAATTAGTGGAGTCATCCAGGGAAGCTGGCCAAGGCGAGCGGGAGGGGAGACGCTCTGCGTCAGAAGCAGTGGGAGGGATGGAGCCTGCAAGACTGGTTATTAAGATGTGGTCCACGTTATGAAAGAGCTCGAGACTCCTCCGGCCAGCAAAAACGGCTCCAACTAGGTTAGAGAAGAGATCGCGCTGCTCCAGCTTATCTCCAGTTTGGAGCGGCAGAAGGAGGCTGGCTGGGGTCCAAAAT
>NW_010249575.1:15372-20727 GCF_000690775.1 Eurypyga helias
CTACTCCTTGAGATTTAAATAGCAGGGAGTCAGGGGCTGGCACCCAGAGCCCTGCCAGCTTGCTGGGGGCCTGAGCCTTCCCACCGCGGGACCAAGCGCGCTCGGGATAGAGGGAGGTTAATTAGTTACCCCGTGCAAAAGCCCCTGGGTGCTTCTGACGCCCCGAGCAGACCCCGCTCTCCCCTTGTTACCCACGAGCTGAACGTGCCAAGTCGGTAAATGAAGCCAGGCTAACCCATCCTCCCTCTCCGAATGCCCACGCTGCTTCGTCTCCCTGGGGTGTCAATGCCGGGGGGGGGTTAAACCCCCCCGGGCTGGGGCATCCTCCTCCACTGAGGTGCAGCAATTCGGCGGTGGGTAAGGGCATCCATGAAAGGCCACCAAAAGGGAAGGGATTTCCACGCACAGAGAGTAACAGTGGTGGGACAGTGAGTAAAGAATTCCAGAGCACACCCCAGGAAAAGTGCACGTGGACAACGGGGTGGTTTTGGAGCAGTTTTGCACAGTCTGGGGCAGTTTTACACAGCCTGATTTTTCCCACCCTGAAGCAAAGTCTCTTGTAGGAGCCTGTAAACCCCAAAACAACCCTCTGCTCGAGCACTGAGCCCCACGCCGGGGTCTGGTCCAGCCACCACCACGGCTGGGCGTGGGGCTGCCTGGCAGCCGTAGGGACCCAGAGCTGCCACCTCCACCCTCCCCAAAACCTTACGAAGGGGAATAGTTATTCCTCCCACCTAACGGGAAGGGTTTGGGGTTTTCCCTTGTTTGCTTTTAATCAGTTCTCACGTCACCAGGTGATCTAAAAGATTAGTGTAGCTGTTTAATCTGTAATCTATAACAAACGAGCTCCAAAATCCAGAGGTTGACATCTGGACACCACCTGAAAGTGCCACTTTTTCAGCGTTAATTAAGAAAAGATACATTAAAGAGCTTCTAGCCGAAGAGGCTAGAATCATAGAATGGTTTGGGTTGGGCGGGACCTTAAAGCCCATACAGTTCCAACCCCCCTGCCCTGGGCAGGGACACCTTCCACTAGACCAGGTTGCTCCAAGCCTCATCCAGCCTGGCCTTGGACACTCCCAGGGATGGGGCATCCACAGCTTCTCTGGGCAACCTGTCCCAGGGCCTCCCCACCCTCTGTGGGAAGAATTCCTTCCTGATATCTAATCTAAACCTCCCCACTTTCAATTTAAACCCATTACCCCTTGTCCTGTCACTACAGGCCCTTGGAAAAAGTCCCCCCAAGCTTCCTTGTAGCCCCTTCAGGCACTGAATACATATTAATCCAGCTGTTGCTTCAGAAAAACACCCTCTGTGCTTTTTTTGTCTATTTTTTTTAAAAGCAGGTATGATGAAAGGCTCATTTTTTGTTATTTTTAAGCTGTGCCGTGGCTGGTGTCTTCCCCACCTTCGCCATCCTCCGAGCCCTGTGTGCGTTTTCCAGTGGCTCGTGGAAAACCAGGCAGCCATGACCTGCCCCGGGAGCATCCCAAAGCCCTTTTCCCTTTGCCCATGCCTTTCCGACGGCGATGCCTGCAAGGGAAACGCTGCTCCAGGAGGCTGCACGCCCTTACGACGCCAGCACGCACCGCACAGAGACCCTCCCCTTAAAAACAAGCCATTTATTTTTACATTTCTCTCTCCGCGTGCATGTCGTTATCTTCCAGCCCGGAGAAACGTAAGGTAATTGGGAGCAGGGAATGGGATGCAGATGCCCGACCCCGGGCTGAGGACAGACAGGTATCGCACATGCTAGGGTTTCACCAAGCACACCATCCCGAGCCACGTTTCCTAGAAATCGGCATACCAGGAATTTGCCAGCTCCAAATGGAAACTTCACGTCGCAGATCCCTCCCGGAGGCTCACGGGAGGTGGGGGTGGGAGGGAGAGAAAGGCTGGAGGGGGCGGTGTTGTGGGGGGTCTCACCTTGCCACTACGCGATCCCTGGAGAAGGTTTGAAGGGTCGGGGGGGTCCTGGGAGGTGCCCACCCAAAGCCACGGGTGGGATTTCACACCGATAGCTGGGGAGAAGAGGGAAAACAAATTAAAATAAGATAATAAAATAAAAAAAACCCACATGTGCTGTATCCTAAAACAAGATTTAAGAAGGGAGAACGGAGACAGCAGTTTTAAGCCACAGACCATGCTCCTCCGTGGTCGGAAAAGGATGGACAAAACCTCCCGTGGCGCCTCCTCTGCTCCCCGCAGCCACGGGAAAGATGCTTTGACTCGCTGTTTCCATAAAACAGCATTCAGCATCTTAACATCAGCTTCAAAAAAAAAATAACACAATAAAATCGAGGCTATCTTCGCTCCAACTTTTTTATTGACGGCTGCTGAAAGTCAGGATGAAAATTAACGGGATGGAAAAATCAGAGCTGGCTGCTCGGGGATTTGGGTTTTTGGAGACCCACTCAGCACAAAGCTGTCGCTTCCACAGCACCACAACAGCCCTAAACGCTTCGGATTGCAACACGGGAGGGAGTTGCTTTAAAATGCAAAGGTCAGGCCCAAAACCAACAAGTTTAAATGCTCAGGGGGGAGAGACGGGGGCCCCCAAACCCAGCCAACATCACCCCAAATCCCGGCCCCGCCGCGGCGGGCAGCAGCACGGTGATGGACCTCCGTCCCCAACGCGGGCACCAAAGGTAACGACGAACCACCCAGCAGCAGCTGGGCTCTCTCCACCGTCCCACCAGGGTTTTGCTTCCCCCTCGATCAAGAAAATCGTTTTTTTCTAATAAAACACCCATTTACTGACCAAACCATCCCCGGGCAGCGGGAGAGGGGAAGGTTGGAACAGCGATTTTCCCTGGACAAGGGTGTTTAAGACAACACCAGCCTACGGAGCAGAGACTCAGGGAGTCGGTAACAAATTAAAATTGGGATTTCTAAGAAAATACAACCTTCTTAAGCCCGACAAGGCAGCTCCACGTAACCCTCTGCTCCATCCCGACACGTAAGGATGCACCCAGACACCGAATGCCATCTCCCACATCCCTGCATGACAGCTGCAATTAAAAAGCAGGGTTTTTTTCCAAATCCTGGCCACTTGGCTCTCTCCCCTCTCCTTTTAAAATACGCAGCAAAGCCCTAAAATTTAAATTCTCGCTCGCTGAATAAGACTCAGATGTCCTGATTTACATCCCAGCCGGCACGTTGTGCAAGCAGCTAACATCCCGGCGGGCCGGTCATGGCAACTTTCATTCAAACAAAAAAACAAAAGGCAAACAGAGCTGCTTTAATTGCCCAGCACCCTAACGAACCTCCATGGCACCCAGGGTGAACCGTGACTCACCGGGGACCGAAGTAAAACTCCTTGTTCTCCTCTATCCACACTCCTCCTGCCCACGGAGACCCTGGTACCCCCCGAGCATCCTCTGAGCACCCCGTGGCCTCGCGCCCCAGGAAGGGATGTGGTCACCTGTATCCCAACCCACCCCTCACGGACCAGGGGGTATCGGTGCTACAGTGGCAACGTTCTTTATTTAAGCGATTCAGAGGGTAACGGAGGGAGAAAAGCAAACTACTGCATGCGGCTAACTTAAATACAACAGTATGTGTTCCCGTCACACTTGCTTAATCGCTTTGCCTAGCTAAAATTCTTAAGCTTCTGAAGTGGTTTTAGTTAAGATCCAACTCACAACTGATTCTTTTTTTTTTTTTCCTTCTCTTCTTTATTTTTTTTTTTTTTAACATGTTGAATAAGCGGCTGCCCTCAAGTTTTCAGCTGCGGCAAGAGGAACAAGTGAGCAGGACAGCTCGCTGCTCCCTGCCAGAATAAATATTTCAACAGAAAGCAAGATGGGTTCAGCCCGTCTGCATCCCCCGGGAGCCAGGCGAGCGCGCCCACACCAGCAACACCCTAAAGACTTTCAGAAAGGGGTACCCCCCCGGCCTCAAAGTTTACAATATAAACCTATTAGAAATAAATTGCCTCTTTTGCTGGTTATCCAGTAAGGAAATGCTTGCTCGGTGTTTTTTCCGGGTTGTTTTAAAGTCAGAAATCACAGGGATAAAGCTCGTTTGGACTCGATCCTCTTGCGAGCATCCCATCGGCAGCCCGCGGCAGCCCGCGGTCCATCCCCTCCAAGCATGGATACACAGAGACACAACAGCCTCCGCTTTAATGGGAAATGGAAAAAAAATAAACCCAAGCAATATATTTTTTTTCCCCTCTTTTATTCCAAAAGACAAACATATACTGGGGAAAGCAAAACCCATAAATATTTACGGGTTGTTGCTCTGCCAAGAGGAGAAGGTGCCAGGGATGGGATGCGGTCGAGGATTTTACACCCTGACGCCCCGTGGCTCCTATCCTGCCTGCCCCCGAAGCCGTCCCTGGCCCCAGCGAGGATTTCAGCTGCTCCCACTACAAAAATCACAACAAGCCTCTGCCACAAGCAACACATCCTGAAAATACTGGAAAAACCAGGAATGCTGGAGCCGGCAGCGAAGCCTCAGCTCTCCATCGGCAGGGAGAGGCACCAGCCCGCACCCATCCTGCTCCTGGAGGGGCTGACACAGCCTCGGATGATGGTAAAAAAAAAATAATAATTTTAAAAAGTAGTAATAATAGGTGTATAAATAGCTGTTCCACACCTGCCTGAGCTTCCCGGGAGATGGCTGGCAAAGGGGCCAAGCGCAGCATCCTAACAAGCTCCGAGGCCATTATATACAGACACATAACAGCAGGGAATGCAATTTCCCAAAGCTTTCATAAATTAGGATTATGTAACTGGAGGAGGGGGGAAAAAAAAAAAAAGGAATAATATAGCCAAGCAGGTTATATAAACCGTCTTTAAAAAGTGAGAAAGTACTTGACATCCCACTACCCACTCCTTGGCACCCTCCAACCGGGGCTTTTGCCATCAAAAATGAGCAGGATCCTTTCATCGTGTCTTCTCCCCTGGTCAAAACAACCAGGGAGAACAGACCCGGCCAGGCTTTTCGGGAGACTGGAAAGAAATATTCCACCCCTGGCTCTTAAAAGTGAAGTTCCCCTCCCCGTCCAGCACAGCCCAGTGAAGCTCGACCCCTCCACGGGCAGCTCGGAGCATCCTCCTGGCAGCAGCTACGCCAACGCCGAGCAAATTCAGTGTTCAGAGACAGCTTGGGGGAACTAAAATAAATATAAAATGGGAATAAACAAGAAACGCCTTGTTTGCCAATTCTGCTCCAATTTAGCCTTTTCGCCAGAATAAATCTGACAATTAAACTTGGATTTATTTAATTATAATTTTTTTTAATTTCTAAAAGCTTCTCGTTGCTTGCAACGGATTTAGGGCTTCCTCCAACAAACTGTCAGCCAGGTGACCCAAAACCACAGCCCCCCCCGGCAGCGGAAACGCTGTT
>NW_010249575.1:20787-23017 GCF_000690775.1 Eurypyga helias
CCCCGGTGCCAAATCCCAGAGCGGGGGGGATCCCCGACTCAGCATCTGGCACCCGAGACCTTTTTTTGAAACCACGTGTGCACCAATGGTCTATCAATGCCAAATTATTTCGGGCTAACGGCAATTCCCGGCGTGCTGTGAAACAGCCGGAGCGGGGGGGTGTCGGAGGCTTTTGGGGATGCTGCGGCTTTGGGGATGATGCTGCTCCGCTGCTGGGTGACCCTCGTCCCCCCCCAGCCCGGAGGAGCGGAAAGGTGCAGGCGAACACGTGTGTGCACACACACGCGTGTGCACGGCTCGAGGATGAGGAGGGAGCCCAGAGCTTGGCGTGGGACAGGGTCACAACCCACGGATGATGCTATTGGGAGGCAGTGCCTCTCAGAGCTCGTTTTATTGAATTAAGTGAATAAACGTAACCTAAATCAAAAAGCACTTGAAATGGGAATAATTTTAATGAGGGTAATTTTCTAAGAGCAATACTACTATTTACGAAGACAGGACATCACAGGCTGAGGGTGACTTAACTGCAGCCCCTCATCATCCCACCTCTTCACTCCTGACAGTTACTTTACTACTGTTTTCCTCATTTTCCAACACACTCACGTGCAAAATCCAAAATCCTTATTTCAACCGCAATTACTGATAACAGAAAAACCTCGTCAGCATCTTGACAAACAAGTTACCTGAACAACTGGCACGTTCAAGCACTCGTGGCCATTTCTTTATGCCCACAAACATACAGCATTAAAATTAAAAAAAATAAACCTCCTATTAAGTAATTTATTATTTCCCTCTGATATGGGTGAGATCGGTACGAGCTCCGCAGCTGCCTCAAGGGGCTGTAACAACTGTGTATAAATACATATAACCAAGAGTGAATAAATAATAAACTATGTAAAAGTATAAAAGTATAAATAACAGAGTTATTCTCCAAATTATTCTCCAAATACTTTATAAAACTCTTCCCCTTGAGCCTGCCCGGGGAGCTGTGGTCTGATGTAACGGGGTGTCTCAGGGCTGAGCATCTCAAGCCTCGCAGCAAACCTCTGCAAGCCACTAATTAAACCCCACCTAATTACACAGCAGTGATGTTCCTTAAGGACGCACTTCGGTTTCCACTTGGGAATTGTCCTTATTTTCAGGCTCGTCCCAGCTGGAGAGGCTCTAACAGCACCGGGAAAGGACCCCAACATCACTCAAGCGTGTGCTGGGAAAATACAGTTTGGGGAAACAACGATGATTTGCTTTTATTTAAAAAAAAAAAAAAGAAGAAAAACTAATTGCCCAGGGTGCGATCCCGGCAGCCTCCTCCACTCCGGGCAGGACAGGCATCGCGAGGAACACGCATCGTGCCAGCCTTCCCCCCCGAGCCCCCTCCAGCCCCATCGCGCTCCAGCGCCTCCAAGCCCAAAACCGCAGGAGAGGCCACGTGTCGCCGTCCCTCCCACGAGGTTTTGGCAGATCTTCTCCACCAACTCCCCAGAAATCCACTTTTTCCTTACACCATCGTGTATCTTCCTCAGCACAAGCCCCTCCTTCATCACCCCAACCCCCAAGACATCCTTGGCCACCCCTTCCTCCACCAGCACCCCATCACCTCCACTTCCCGTGAGCACCCAGCTCCATCGCCCTCTCCCCTTCTTCCTGCATCCCAGAAATCGCCGTCGTCATCCATCGCGCCGCGGGGCTGAGGACCTGCATCCCGCCAACGGACCTCTGCATCCCGCCGACGGACCCCTGCATCCCGCCGACGGACCCCTGCATCCCGCCGACGGACCCCTGCATCCCGCCGACGGACCCCTGCATCCCGCCGACGGACCCCTGCATCCCGCCGACGGACCCCTGCATCCCGCCGACGGACCCCTGCATCCCGCCGACGGACCCCTGCATCCCGCCGACGGACCCCTGCATCCCGCTGATGGACCCCTGCATCCCCTAACGACAGACCCCAGGATTTGGGTTGCAAAACTCCCAGCACCACCGGAAAGTTATCCCTGCTCACCCCCACGCTCCTGGTGAAGCCCCTCGCTTCCTTCCCTCCGTTTCAGTGATGCTTCCGTGCCCCCCCCAGCAGTTTGTCCCATCTCTTCCCAGGTGGGGAATAAAACCTGAGCATCCCCGACCCAAACCCACTACACCTCTGGGAAAACGGCCCATAAAAGCCAGATATAGCTTCTTCCGGAGGGATTTAATTATTTTCCTCCCTCCCCAGACCTCTGTGGGGCAGGGA
>NW_010249575.1:23066-23686 GCF_000690775.1 Eurypyga helias
GCAGCTTCCCCACGTTTTAAAGGAAGGAGCGATTTTGTGCTTTCAACTTTACTTTTTTTAAATTTGTCATCCCAGTTTCCAGGCTGGATGCGATGCCCCAGCCGTGTCCCAAATCCACCTCAACAGTTTCACAACTCATTACGGAGAGACACCGTTTCACCTCTGCCTTTAAAATCCCAAACTAACAGCTCTTGGCTTTTAATTTTGTGGGTTTTTTTCATTTTTCAGGGATTTTTTTCCACCGGCAGCAGCACGGTCCTGGTCGCCCGGCACGGCGAGGACAGAAAAGCAGCTGCAGCGTGGGAACCTCGGCTGGAAACCGCTGGCTGAGGCCACGGTGATGGACGTCGCGCTCATCGCACCGAACGCGCTTCCCCGACAAGGACAAGCTCACTCCAACGCGCGGCTGAAAAGCAGCTTCGAGCGAGATTTTGTGCCCGGAGAGGAAGGAAAACAGCAGTTTTTTTTTTTTTAAATCACATTTACCTTGCACAGTCGCCTAGAGGTGCTGCCAGTGAAGCCACCCGTGTACATCTGCACCCGGGGGGGTGGCAGGTGGCATCAGGGGAAGGGTTCCTGCAAAATCCCCTCCCGCTGGCCCAAACGGCGGGACGCAGACC
>NW_010249576.1:0-11968 GCF_000690775.1 Eurypyga helias
CTCCTTCACCAGTGCGGCCCCCGCGCAGGGCCTGCCCCCGCAGCTGGGCCGCAGCCGGTGAGTGCGAAGCCGGCGACCCCGGGACGGGGAAGGGGCCTGTTTCTCAGCTGCGCTGGCGGCCTGAGATGGGTTTTCTGCTGAAGGCGGGTTGTAATGTGTTTTCTCCTAGTGACGTTCCGCTTGCACGGGGTTAGAATTGTGTTGTGCGTGTTTCCCGGCCTTGAACTTGGCTGGTGGGGGCGGAAGGAACCTTCCGGAAGGAAAGAACTGCCATTCAGTTTACCAACACCTTGATAAGCTTTAAGCTCACGGACTTTTTCTTACCCTTTTTCTTTAACTTGCTCTCATATGGAATAATTTAAGGTTTTTGTGCTCACATAAGGTGTTGTTTGGCCATAGTTTGTTTGAGTATGTCACTGTGAGGCGACGTATTGACTGAAGTTGGACCGCGTGTCGCAGTGTTTGAATTTTAGCAAAAATTGGGCGTGTCCCTTTTGAAAAAAAAAGAATAACGTAAAGGAGGAAAAATTTGCACAGAATTCTGCTCGGAGAACTGCATAATTTCAGCCTTCCTTGATTTTCTTTGGAAAAAAAGGGGTCAGTTATTGTCCGAAGCTTCCCCTCCCTTCACAGCTGGGTACCTACTGCAACTGTTGCTCTTAGTGGGAAGTGAAACTTTTAAAGGGAGGAAAATACTGTTTGAAAATGTCAGCGTCACTGGAAAATACAACGAAAAGTTAAATAACCATTTGTTTTTCTTTTTCAGTATCTCTGTTCGCGGTGGGAAGAAACATAAGCTCCAAGATGAGGCAGAAGGGTAAATTAGACTTGTCTTTTATAGCCTGAAAAATCTGAATTTACTTTTTGTTTTCTGTAAAGATTTGAGCACATCTCACCTCAGCATATGCAGGAAGGGAAATTGTTTCTGTTTGGAACTCTTGCCCTGAATTGCACGTGAGCCCAAACCCGTTTCAGTTACCTAATTTATTGTGTAGCGCTGATTTTTCTTGCATGGGTACCCACGTTTTAATAAGAGCAGTGTGGATTTATTTTCTTCATGGAGGTTGTGTTTCCACAGCGTGTCGATTCTGTTGAAATGCACATGACTTCCTATAGCGGTGGTGTTTTTCCTGTAGAATGCTGCATTTCTCTTTGACAATTGTTAACTTATTTTGTTTCCTAGTTTTCCTGTGCGGAAGAAGAGACTGACAGGAGACAAAAATTGCCCTTTGAATCCCAGCACCGACGAATGGATTCTCTGTGCAGGTCAGCAGGCAGCTGGGGAGGTAGCAAGTCAGTATGGTGGCAGCGAACCTGAAACTGCCATGTTAGAAATTCCCTCTGAAGAAATGGATCAGACAATGGGGGAACAGCAGTGCGAGGTTGCTCGCAGGAAGCTTCAGGAAATTGAGGACAGGTAAATGCAGGGATTGAGTAGACTGGCTTTGCTGAGCTTTCCCTTTTTTTGGTGGGCATTAAGGGGTAAATCTGGCATTTAGCAGGGTGGTAACACTATTTCTGACTACCAATGGCCCCTATGAGTCTTGGGGCTGATACTGTGATCTGAAATTGAGGGTGCTAGAGCAAGAGATGCTGAATAAATAACCCCCTTTTCACAGCCGTTACGCAGCATCTGTAGACCATAATAGGCTTTTATGCTCTTGTGAGTATCCAGGGCTCAAATTTTAACTGATGTTATCTGGTCAAACTTGAGCTCAGCTTTTTTTAACCAACTGCAGCATGTTTTGTGACGTGATACTTCTGGATGCTCAAGACAGATATGGATTTGCCAGTGTAGAGAATAGCACGAACCAGAGAGATCTCTGCACACAGGCAATAAAACTGAGGTTCACCTTGCTGTTAAATACCATGTGGCTTGATACTGGGGCAGTGGGGTGGCTGTGGGCAGTATATTGCATTACTTAATGAATGTACTGTGCGTTCTTGCCTTTGAAAGATTTCTGGGAATGTCACGTGTGTGTATGAGCTGATTGCAGTTGAGCTAGTATTCTGAAATTTCTAAGATGACCACTGCAGACAGTTACTACAAAAGCCAAAGTTATATCATTTATAAAACAAGATTTTTTTTTAGATGATTACTCCATAGATGGTGCGTGAAGGGAAGCAAGGTACTGTTAGATTATTTTATTTTTTCCATGGGTAAATCAGAGTAGTGATGTGTGTCATTATGTGGCTATATCTCCATTACAAAGTGTGCTTTGAACCTCTCAGACGATTGTTCCCCATCCTTCCTAGCTACTCTGCTGAGTTTTCTTTCAAAGGTTTACCAAAACCAAAGGAGATAGCACCGATGCATTCTAAATGCTTCAACTTTTCGTACTGTTTTCATCTCTGAGAAATCGGTGCAACGTCATTAAAGGTTAAGAACCATATTCAGTAGCTTTTCAACAACTCTTCAAGTTAAGATACGGGGAGTTGAGCAGGCAGAGCTGCTGCCTAGCTGAGGCTCACTCTTGTAATGTGACTGAATCATAGTTTCCCCTGAAGTGATGTATTTCTTAGTGGATGTCTGCGCTGTGCGCCGTTGGTCGGTGCGGGGATGACAAAGCTAGCTCAGGTACCAGAAGTGGCATAGCTGCTCAAGTGGTTTCTATGGCAGCAGTCGTTCTTAGGGTATATTGGCCCAAGAGAGGCTGGTGTTTGGCCCCGCTGCTTCTGGTACCCAGCCTCAGTCCGGTATCTACACCGTACAGTGCAGTGCACGAAGATGTAACTGTAGTCTGCAGTTGATGTGCCTGTTAACAGTATGCTCAATAGTGTTTATCTCCCTCTTCCCCCTCCATTCCTAGGATAATTGATGAAGATGAGGAAGTTCATGCTGATGGAAATGTTAGCAATCTGCCCACTCTTATCCTGTCAGATACCCTTAAAAAAGGGATGAAGAGGGATTTTGGTGAAGTCCTGACAAAGAAAATAATAGAATCTATGTAAGTTCTGGAGGAAATCATGGTGCAATGTAGCTGAGACATGCAAATGAAAAGAGAGACCCAGTCTCATGTTTGTGGAGGTGTCCTTAATTACTGCATGATGCAGCCAACGTTGTATCCCAGACCATCCATCTGGTCAAAACCAGGAAAATCTATCCTCATGTAAAAGAGAAATAAGTGTAACTACGGTGGTCATCGAGCTGTCTGTTTTGTGCTCCTCACTTGTACAGTGTGAAATTTGGTGAAGAAACCATTGTGTCTTGGTCTTTATGCATGTGAGATTCCAAAAGAAGGTGGTCCTGAAGTGTGACCTGTGATGACAGTGGTCATCAGGTTTGGTGCAGAAGAAAATACAGAGTTAGAACTAGAAGTAATGGAATGAGTTAAGGAAGAGGAAATTGAATAGGAGAGGGGGAAAAAAGAAAGGTATTATGGATACTGGAATATAGTTCCAGGCTTGCACAAAGGGTGAAAATACTCACTCTTCTGCATTTAATAGTTGTGATTGGAGAACTTAAATTTAACTGAAACTCCATCCCTTCCAGGAGCCGTCCTTCTATGGAGCTGGTGCTTTGGAAACCTCTTCCTGAATTTCTCACAGATAAACTGAAGTCTGTTTCTGGAAAGAACTTCCAGCAGCAGAGTACAGAAGGGTGTCAAGCCAAGCAGTCAACGCCAAGAGCTGCTTTTGACCCACAGACTGAAACATTCCCTGAATCACAACAGACTGGCATGTCTCCAGATCCCTATGCTAGTTTGGGAATCTCTGGCTGTACAGAAGAAGAAATGGAGCTGTAGATTTTAGACTGGACATGGTGAGCTTCTGATGGGTTTTGTTGCTGGTTTTGATTCCCTCTTTCTTTCTGGTTTGATGTGTGAATCTGAAGTTTTATTATTTGTTTTTGGTTTTCCTACTAACAGTCATAAGAATGTGGGTTGGCCAGACACAGCTTAAGGAAACTGAACCCAAGGTTTCTCTACTCTGGTCTGTTAACTATTCTTGGTTTTATTGAGAAGGTAATTCAGGGGCCTTTGGAACAAGGAGT
Source organism: Eurypyga helias (assembly GCF_000690775.1). Taxonomy (NCBI): domain Eukaryota; kingdom Metazoa; phylum Chordata; class Aves; order Eurypygiformes; family Eurypygidae; genus Eurypyga; species Eurypyga helias. The sequence goes on from NW_010249576.1 coordinate 3,995, forward strand.
TAGCTTTCCATCTCGCTTAATGGTGAGACATCCTCTTAATTGTCCTTGGTCAAGTATAAAATCCAAATACTGAATGTAACTTGGCTGAAGCCGCATCCTTCACGTACGGAGCCGTTAAGACTTCGGTGCACATACTATGCTTGCTCAGTTCGTTTAATTTCAATTACAAAAGGGTATGGAAAGGAAGAAATACTTCAGTCTAGTCACAGATGGAGAAGCAATCTGTATGGAAATGCAGCTTTTCACACTATTGCATCTGTGGCTGGTTTGTTCTTGATGTACACTGGAATATAGAAATCACACATTCTGCAGTGTGTAGGGAGGAATGTTGTAGCTACACATAAGCCTCATGCTTTGGAGAAGCAGCAAGATACCTACTAACCTCAGTCATTGTTGGTTCATTGGCTCCTACGTTGTGTTTGTGGGTTTTTGATGCCCCTTCCCCAAAGGATGCAAAGTCTGAAGAAAAGTGTTTTCCAGCCAAAGGATTTGCATTTTACACTGTGCTGGGAGTCTCCATATCTGTCGGGTTGGAGAGTCAGTTGAAGACAGTGTAACTTTTGGCTAAATAAATGGCATCCCTTAATGTTGATAAACGTGGTGAGTGACTCAGATAACAGGGAGCTGCTTTCTGGCGTAAAGAGGGTCAAATGCTCGTTACCGTCTGTAACCAAATCTGAGACTGCTGGCATTGGTGGTGAAGTAAAAAAGCTCCTTGTCTTCTTCCTGAGGGAATCTAGACTTAAACGTTAAGCCAGAACATATGCCATTAATGTAACGTCACGTAGTTCGTACAGATGTGTGCCAAAAGGATTTTGTACCTCGCTTGGGGTGTTAAGAAAAGGAATCCTCGGTGAGTTACTGCTTGTACCTTCCTCAACGCACAACAGCTCCATTATGCTTAAAACCCTTAAACAAGGCAGAGAATCTTAGCTGCTGTTCTTAAGTCCTTGAGCTTTCTCAGAGATACCCGAATGGAGGCTTTTCGTAAGCAATCCCAAGTTACAGGTTCTGTTCAGTCTCGGCATCCCAGTCTGGTTTTGCCGTCTTGCTACCGTAGAGGAGCAGGTACGCAGTGATGCAGCTGTTTGCCTAAGAAAATCTACTCTTCCTTTGCGCAGCTAATTGATAATCTTTATGGTGATTTGTTTTTACTGTTGAATAACTCATAGTCGATAGTTTAAAATCAAGCTTCTCTTTTTTGCAGTCGCGCTTTCCTTTCTTCTGGCTGACAGCAGAAGCTTTGTTCAAAAGATGCCCCTGTTTGTTAAATCCTGTCTATCTTGCTGCTCTTGTCGAAGGTTGCGTGAAATTTGCTCTCTGCTGGTAAAACATTTCAGAACTTCACAAAAAACATCCCAACATTTGAATTGGTATTACTCCGGAAATTGGTGTGTAACTTTACCATTCCGGAACCTTTATTAAAATGGAGAACGTGCGCAGCTTTATCTGGCTGTTCTGTCTAACTTCATTTCAGGGACTTCTGTAAAGCTCTTGCATGTAGTGTGTCAGATTTCTCATGTATTAAGGTGCTGAACACGCTTAAAAACTACAGCGTTTGGCACTCTGTGTTGCTTGAGTGTAAAGTGAAGCCGTGCAGCTTGGAGAAGGCGGTAGGCACGGCAGGTGGAAAATGTGGTGCCTCCATGTAATGGTCTGTTTTAAGCTTGCAGCATTGTAGTGAAAGTTCAAGGTTGGAACTGGTTTAGCTGATAGCTCTGAATCCCAAAAATTCCAAACTTTGAAACCAGCTCAGCAAAATTGCGACAGGGTGTAGAAAACCATGGGAGGCCTAAATACATCAAATCTGGATGCAGGTTTTTAGCTCTTAAAAATGGCAAATTGCATACCAAATTTGCAGAAGGAGATGTTTGTGGCTGGCTTTTAAGCATACCTTTATTCCTGTCATCTGTGTACCAAAGGCTGACTTTCAGAGGTGCATTTCCTCTGAGCTGTTTGATGATAAGACAGCATTGCTGACCCACTGTTCCGCCATCGGAAACACGAGTGTCGCGGTGGAGTGTTGACAAAGACCACAGGGTGGGAAAAAGATGTGTCCAAGAAATTTGCTTTAGTAAAAAACATTTAAGTTTTTCATAATCCATTTTTGCTCTTGTAGGGGAGAATAGGGTTGAACCCCTGAAGTTGATAGAGGAGGGGAAGAGGGGGGTAGAGCAGGAATCAAGATTCTTGCTGTAGCAATGACATGGAGAGGGTAAGGGAGAACAAGCTACTGGGTGTTTTTTCCAACTTCTGTAACAGTTTCATTTGTTGTTGGCTTCCTTAAGACTTTTGATTAATGCTGTTTACAAACGGGATGGCAAATGTGATGCAGTATTAGGAAGAACTTTATTTTGAATATGGAAGATGTGATTCTGGTCTGTCTTCTCTTGGGACCAAATCACCCTTTGTATGTCAGTTTTCAATAAATTTTCTAAAATGTTTTTTAGATGGCTGTGCTTCATTCCTAGTAAAAGTGAAAACCTTGAGAGTGTATGTCCAGTCCTTCACCTGGAGGGTGAAATACTCTTATTGAACTACGTTGTCCCAAGGGCATGTGACTTCTCCACGGTGGTGTCCCACAGTGCAGGGGTGGACAATGGCAGGGCCGAATAAACCTGAAGCTGCCAGAAATGAAGAGTCATGAGCTGAGGGCCTCTAACAGAGCAGAGGGTTACCAAAAGGTGTTGCCATAGCTTGTTTTAAGGCCTTTCATTTCACTTCGGACTAAAATTACGAACGCCTAGCTTGCTTAGCTCTGTGTAAAACTCACGAAGTGCCTGATGAGAGTTTTAAAACAAGTTGAAATTTTAATTTTTTGATTGGAATGTAACACTTGTTGCTCTTTTGTTTAACAGCTTCTGTTCAACAATTTTTTCTGGCAGTTGAAGGGTACTGATAGGTGTGCTAGACCACTGTTATGTTTGCTTTCAAAATGAGGGAAAAAAAAGCACCTCAGATCTATAGTGCAAAACAATAATAAACCCCCCTGGTTTCTAAGTGAGTCAGTGTTTGACTTGGCCGAAGTTGTACTGTGGATTCAGCCAAGACTGATGCAGAGCAGGAGCGAAGTAATGCCCAACCCATTTAGGATTGTGTAAGGCTGCCCTGGCTGGTGAGTCTCCCTGGGGATGTGGCTGGAAGCTGTAGAGGGGAGGAGTACCTCTGCTCCTGAGCCAGCCCTGCGGAGAGGCACAGACTTGTGTCGTGTAGCAGCTGCATGGCTTCCCTCACAGAAGATTTATTTAATCAAATGCGGGCATAACCTACACATGAACCACAGGGTCTAAGTCCATCCTTGTTGTGAGGCAAGCGGGACTCCAAAACAGAAGTTAAAACCATCAGATCATCCTAAGGAAGCACTCTGGGCACGTGTTGCTGCTGCCCCAGCTTTACGTTTAGTTCAACTTGGTGCCTCTCACCTACAGGGAGATCTCAGATAAAGATCCCACTGACAGCTTAAATTCCCACACTTTGATCTGTGGACATTGAGGTACTCTATCAATATACATACAGAGGAGACCCCACCCCCCCATTCTGCCTTGGCAGCACCTAACTGGGTTTGATTCTAGTAAATATTAGCGCTAATAGGAATTGTGATGCTGCTCAGCTTCCAGATGCCCAACAAGAACTATTTGTGTCCTTTTAGTGGAAGAGAGCTCAATAAATATTAGCAGCTTGTCCTGGAACCTAATGCTGCCATTAAATCAGGGTGAATCATGCCAAGAAATACCACTAGCTGTGAAGTTCAGAAAGGGAAGGAAAACAGTGTAAACATTACTGCATTCAACATCTTTGGCTACAGTGCTTAAGGTTTGTGAACCTATTAAAGAGTCCATTTCCAAATATGATAGGAATGTGACCGTAACACTCCTCCCTGAAGTTTTTAGGTATTAAAAATCTGTGGCTCATTGAGACACCAGCTGTGTTTGGCTCCAAGTTGCACAAGTCACAGGGTGGCAGTGCTGCTGGCACTGAACAGAGCCAGTCCCATCCATTACTACGTCAAGTCTTCTATTGCACCACCGTTCAGAAAGCAGATGTCTGAGAACAGGGAAAACCACCACAAGCGCAGCGTGATGGGCTGCACATCTTGGCTGTGCTAATTTTAACCTTCCTGTAGCCCCGAGGAAAGGATGAGAAGTATCCATCCTTTGCAGGTGCTACTTTGAGCTGCTACATACTTACCCCTGTAACCTGTGTCCAACTGCAACTCCAAATGTAGAGCCAAGTTGTAAAGAAATTAAATTCCTCCCTTACATCTTCTGATGAAATTAAGTTCACTTTTGAATTTCAGAAGGAGTTCCAATAATACTGAGGAAAATTAAGGCAAAACTATGGATCAAATTCTCACTTTTGGTCTCACAACATGTGAGGGTTGTACTAAGGCTCCTCTTGCAGTCATCCCCATTTTCCAGCTTCAAAGTAAAGCAACTTACACCAAGACTACTTAAAGTCCATTTTACCATCTGTGTTCCTGCTGTACCGCACAGCCGTAGCTTTTGCTGCTGGCCAGTATTCAGACAGAATGCTTTATCACAAGCTAAGTTACTCAAGTTTGTAATCCAAGCAGTTCTGTCCCCTCAAGTGCTAGTGACCAATTCCCCCATCCCATCCCCCACGTCCAGTTATTTTTGTCACAATCTAATGCAAGACACAAAACAGCACAGAAACCAAGAACAGCTGTGCCAGCACCTGGAGCAGCTCTCAGCACAAGATTTCAGTTTCTTCTCAGTCACTCCAAGTGTTTTTAACACTGCAATGCTGGAACATTGTGGATGAGGACAGAAAAGTCCTACTGAGTTATATGAAATTGGCTCCTGCAAAGTCTATTTTATGCTTCAAGAATCCCTGTGGTAACAGAATCTGCACCTTCCCCCCCGTACACCTCACTGCTTCACCAACACTAGACGCCACTTCAATGCCTTCCCCTTCGCTCAGACTGGCTTTGGCATGGCATTACTGGCCAACAGGAAGATACTACCGCAGTTTTAGTCACACACCAGGCTACTGCCAGCTGCATTCCCCATTCGGGCCGCATGTTCCGCTCTAGCAGCTCTGGCCATCACACAAACATCTCCCTTGATCAGCATTTGCAACATCAGGCACTCCCAGCACATCCAGCCACATACACCACAGCACTGCTGGTTGGTGTAAGGAGACCTAGATATTTCTTATCAGCTTCAAGCTCTGCGAGAGGCAGATACTCTCCCCTCCCTGCTGAGAGCCAAGGCAAAAGAGGGTCAGCGAGCTGCACTGCATTTTAATTGCACCAATACAGTTAAATATGAAATGGAGAAAGCAACTCTACATAGCAAATGGAAAACAAGCATTTACACAGTAAATCTGCAAGAGGTACAGACTAGTTTTAACCCAGCTGTCTATACACAAATATCCCACTGCTGGTTTTGGTGTTATTTGAAATGGAAAACAAAATGCACAGTTTCAGGTTCACGTAGAATTGGCAAGTTACTGAGAAACAAGCTTTCCTCCCTCATCAGCCACCGCTGATGGGGGTCCAGGGGAGGGCGGGACAGGACAGCCTAGGCTTTTCATACCAGAGAAATGCACTGGCCATCACTCCATCTACTAGCATGGCTAGAAGTGAGCAACACTTTTCTGAATACACTTGATTTTTCACCCCCACACACACCCTGAAGGGGCATATCCTGTTATCCTGCCAGGATAGTTATCCAAGGGGAGTTAACACTACTGAGTTAGACACTGATCAGTTGGGGAAAACTATCCTCCCAAGCGTGCTCAGCGTCAAGTGGAGAGGACATGTCACTGAAGGGCGACAGGGATCCTTCATATCCAGAGTCACTGCAGGCATCCAACAGATAGCTTGAGGCTGCAAGGCTATGATGAGAGGAAAGCAGATGAGAGATGCCCAGCTCAGGCATGAAGCTGTCTACAGGCTCCTCTTTCACAGATACTGGGACCTCAGGGGCAGCTTTGTCTTCAGATTGAGAGAGAGATACTTCCTCAATTTTTACGAGCATATTGGTTTGGTTGCCCACTTTAACAGGGATCTCCAGTACTAGGGGCTTTGTGTACACATGATCAAACCTTATCAGTTCATTAATGGCCTCCAGCTTAGCTGATGAGGACCCCAAAGAGGGAGAGGAGGAGGTTGGTATGGAATTTGTTTCTCCGCACATCTCTTCCTCCAGCTTTCCCAGGCATGTTGATTCTGAGTCAGCGTATTTGAGAAACATCTCTGGGTCCAGACTGTCCAGAAAGCCCAATAGGAGATCAGACTGCAAAATGAAAATACTGATTCAGAGAGACAGCTTACCACTGCTACAGCAAAACATCAGTTGTGGCATCTGTCAACCCCCACCTGGATGTTAAAAGTATGCTGATGTGATCACAGAGCTAGAAGTTCGACCAAGAACACCACTATCACAACAGACAGTTAAGGCAATTACTCATCTTCCAGAAATTCTTTATCCATTAACATTTCCATAAGGGTACTGGCAGTCCCTGTAGAATCCTACACACATTCAATATTCACAGCCTGTTGGAAACTCCTCAAGATCTTAGGCCCATCAGGTGCCAACACCACCACACTGCCTGCTGGCTCCACGGAGCAAGCACCAGAACCTGGCTGAGGCAGACCTGCCCATGAGCAAAGCAGGGAGGGGTGGGTTTTCTAAAAGGTGAAAGATGCCCATCCTTACATTTCCAAGTATCATTCATAGGGGACAAGCTTTAAGTTAACAGCTTTGCTAACTACCAGAATAGCAGCAAAGTGATCCTCAAGTTCCCCCCTGCCCCCCAACAACACAGCAAAAGCTTTTGGTATCTGTATCCTGCTGTAAGAGCTAAAAGACTGTTTCAGGCAATATGCTCTAAGATTTTATGGAATCTGGACTTGAAGTTGCATGAACTCCTGTACTCACTGGATACAGCTTAACACAGCTGTTGGGTATGGCATTCCAATGCTTTGAAAAGCAGCAACTATGGAAAGTCATCAAGTGACTTTACATCAGGAAGCTACAACACTAGTCCTAAATCCACTGTGGTTCTGAATTGCATGGGCATTTTGGATAGGAGTAGATGCTCACCTCCGAGTCTGAAGAGTCACTGCCATCAGAACCCATGTGAAAGCTATCAGAAATGGTGACTGCTGGGCCTGCACCTGCTGCAGAGGAACACGTAGTCTGAGTGCTGCGGACTCAGCGGACCCGGTCACCAATCTAATCTCATCCACCTGCGATTCCTTCACAACCTGTGCCAAAGGAAAAAAAAATCCAGTTAGACACCATAAACACTACGGCAGACAGTACATAATCCTGAAAATCATGCTCTTCCTGCAATGGCTTCCAACATTAGATTCTTCAGTTGCTTGTGCAGTAGGAACCTGAAGGCAAGACCACTTCCAGAGCTGGCTCAGCCTTCCACACATTTGCAGATTTGTTTTGTCACTTAAATGAGAGCCTGACCCCCTCCCACTACACCCCCTGTTCCTCTGAAACATACGTGACTAGCAGTTACTACTTCACCTCTAGGAGGTAATGCAGAGAAGCAGATGAAATAGCCTTAAATCAGCTTGGAACGAGCCGGTGTGCCATCTCCCACACCACCAGCACCCCCCACTTCAGACTCGGCATGGCTCAGCCTGGGTAAAAGCCTCCACTCAGAGAGCAGGAGTGCTTCTGGCACAGGCAGCGTCCCTCTGCCCAGCACGGCAGCTCCAGCTGGAGAGCTCTCAGCACCCGGCCGCTCCTCCCCGCCCACGGCCACGCAGGTTCCCCCAGGAGCTCTCGGCAGGCTCTGCCCAGGAAGAGGGAGACCAGCAGCGCGGCAGACAGCTCACCTTGGACTCCTCCTCCTCCGATTTTAGAGCATCTAAACCCAGGCGGCAGCGGAGCTCCTGGTTCTCCAGAGCGAGGTTACACGTCTTTTCCCGCAGGAGCTGGTTCTCCAGCAGCAGCTTCTGGTTCTGCAGAGAGCCGTGAGGCAGGGAGG
>NW_010249577.1:0-24102 GCF_000690775.1 Eurypyga helias
TTCTATGATTCCATGATTCTAACTCACACCTCTTGTAGCTGTAATAACGCTCTTTAGTCTGGCTGTTTCCATACTAGGCAGGTGTCTGATGTCAGCTATGTTGCACCAAGAGCCCCACCAAAATCAAGGTGACATTTGTAGGCAGCTTTTTGCAACGCAGCAGCCCAAACACTGGCATTTTCTTCCCACAGCCCAACACTGTGCACAGCGGTGGCAAAAGCAATGAGTTTTGCATCCCACCAAAATCAAGGTGACATTTCTAGGCAGCTTTTTGCAATGCAGCAGCCCAAACATCAACATTTTCTTCCCACAGCCCAACACCGTGCACAACGGTGGCAAAAGCAATGAGTTTTGCAGCCAAAATAAAGCCTCATAAAAGTACTACCTGCCATCAGGACCTCGAGTTCCCTTTACTCTTCCTCCCTCCTGTCTCTCAGTGGATTCTTGATTGCTTTTACATTTTTTTTTCCCCTTGAAGTTTCCCGAGTTTCTTCCTTCTGGATACCAGGAGACATGTTGGGTCACCAGACTATCTGCTCTGAGAACAAACGACCTGCCTCCTCCATGGCTGTGGAGGGTTTTGGCACTAACTACTGCACAGGACCAGGTGCTGGCAAGGGCCGTACGAGAGCTAAATAAGACCTTTAAGACATGATCCTGGGTGAGTGCCAGGACTGGCAAGTCAGGGAGCAGATCGGGTAAGACTTGGAAATGCTATGGGAAAGAAAAAAGGCTCCTTTTTAAAACTTCATCTTCACCCTGTGGAAGAGTAAGTGGAATTGGAGCAGCCTGAGCAAAGCAGCTCCACAGGTAGTCCAAGACACAGCTGGAGAGCACTCCCCCCGCTTCCTGCACACACGCATCCAATGTCTGGCCTCAGTTCTGAGGGGGGGTGCTGGATTTAGGACCTGGTCATCAAGCGCTGTCATTAAATGATGTGCTAAGAATGGAGAAATGCCACTGAAGACCTTCCAATGCTCTGATCCCATAGCTCATACATCCTCTTGCTGCCAGACTTGTTTCCAGAATGAAAACTGATCCCCTGCTCAACAGGGAAATGTGAGAGCCCCTACATCCACCAGAACGAAGAAAGGGAAGTGCCTTGGTCACAATCCTTCCTAGTCTGCCTACACTGAACCTCAGCCAGAGGCACTGACCCCAGCAACGGGTTTCTTAAAAACTTCAGGAGAAGGCAGACACCTGGCTCAGCTCCTGTATTTTAGCCTCCTTCCACTTCCATTATGCCTGGCTGACAGCAGGCAGGTCTTCCATCCTGGCCATGATTCTGGATCTGCAGCATCTCTGGACACCAGCTGCTCTTGCCCACAGCCACTGAAGCCAACGGCACCACACACGCAGGGCAGGAGTCTCAGCCGGAGAGTGGGGACACAAGGGCAGAGATGCATGTCTTAGAGTGCGAAGGAAATAATAGGATACAGCAATGAGATTAATAATTGGCGTATCAAGGAATTCCTTTGTTATTAGATTTTGCCGAGAATACATTGGGTAAAATTACTACAATTACTTTAAGAAAGCCTACAGGCTATCAGTACTAGTACTCATTTTTAAAGTCTTTTTATGCATATTAATGACAACATGGCTCAAAGATGGATGAGCTGCACTGACCTGACTGGTGGGGAAGCAGAGCTTAAGTTTTTTAAGGCCACACAGCAAGTAAGTGCTTGAATTTCCAAGTCCCAAATCTACCTTCTGCTCCGTCCAGCAGGCCATGCTGACTCACTGTGGAATGCATATTTCCAGCCATCTCTTAAGGGACAAGGGCAATGAAAAGGAACAAAAGGTAGAGATAAAGTAAGCATTAATTCTAAAAAAGTAAATGTTTTCTGACATTCAAAAAATGTGAGTCAACCTCTGTTTAAGTGGTCACACCTCACCATCGTGTTAGCCAGGAACAGGAGCGCTACAACACCACGAGGGAGATTGTTCTGACAGTGTTTTCAGCAAAACTGAGAGTCAGATGCAACAACCTTATGTCATGAGATTTCCAGTGCAAAGAAAACCTAGTATGTGTCTGAGATGTCAGATGATGTTTATGCAGATGTATCCCAAGGTAGCTCTAAAGTTCAGAGGAGCCAGAACTGTTCCCTTCCACGCAGATCCTGGCAACCACCAGACTGTGAGAAGGCAGCAGCGATGCTGCTATTCCAGCTTCCAGCGGACTACTCCTGTGCTACTGCTCTGCATTATCCAAGTCTGCTCCTCGGTGTGGGACCTATCTGTATGCACTGGAACGTTTTAAAATAACGAACCTGTTTTAAGCAAATTAAGAATTTAAATATTAATTAACTCCTCTGAAAGATTAAATATGTGAGGAAAACTAAGAAAATTAAATGGAGCTGACCCTGTAACGTCAAAGACCTTTTGTCAGACAGTAACCAAGGCGAGTGTGAAAGGAGGTGACGATTACGTGACAATACTGTAACTAGACCATCTGGAACCTGGCTCTGGAACGAAGAATTCATTCCCATTCCACTAAGAGTCTCCATCCGTAGGGAGTTCATTTCCTTCAGACAGAAGGGGGATGCCCAACCTGACGCAGCTCCCTGAAAAATCAGACGGGACGTGTAAAGGCCTTAATGCACAGAGCAGTTCAAGTTGCAAACTGCCCGCCCCACGTACCCTCTTCCGACCGCATCTCACTCATGCTTACGCCACACACGTCATGGGATGAATCCCAACCTACTGCTGGCGCATTCACATTTAAGTCCCTACAACCATCCTTTTTGTGCGCTGAGAGTGGTGGAGACTGAGTTTCAAGTGACAAAGCATCAACACAAAAACCCAAACCCCAGAAAGAAGGGAATAAAGAACTGAAGGGCCCTGTTTGAACTTGGCTTTGGTTAACGTCAAGCAGCTGAAAGAGCTCCTGATCCAATACCCGCGTGTAAAAAATAGATGGGGAAATCACATATTCTGATACTTAATTTAGAACCTGACATTCTAAACTTACGCTGCGGGTGAAGTCAGAACCAGACACTACTCCTGCTATGCACTAGTGTTTCAGAAACACAGTCTTCTGAGCACACAGCAACATCTTAAATGATGCTACAAATAAAATTCACAATAAAAATCTTATCAGTTTTAGTCATGAGGAAAAACCCCAATTCTGCTTATGTTTCTTGGTACAAAACTGGGAATGTTTTGCTGATTCTGAGAGCTCGGTTAAAGTGACACTTAGACATCTACAACAGAAAGAATGAAAACGAAGAGATTTTCCCAAAACTGTTCTCTTTGCCAGGAGCATGTCTGCATCTGCCTTGTTTTTCCTCCGAAACGTCTGCAGTTTCTAAGGAACTTGCTGACTTCTCTCTCTGAATCTTTCTCCTCACTCTTTTTGATCCATTACTTTCATCATTCTTCCTTCATGTGCCAAAAAGTCACATTGAACCTCAGATCCTAATGCTTGCCTACAACCCCCCCGCCCCCCAAACCAAGGGAAGTTACACACATAAACTATTTCTGATGACGACAAATATGCTCGATCTTGTGCACCAGTGGCTCTCACACGTGGTTGTGGCCTCCAAACTGCTTGCTTACTGGCCACGCGGAGACAGCAGGCCACACGGCACTTCCCCTCCTCCCCGCCGTTGCACCAGGTGGCACATCCTCGTCTCACGTGTGAGGTGAGAGGGCATGGCCGCAACAGCCGAGGTATGTTCATACACCACCGTAGATGTGCAGGCGGTTCCACCCCTCACTGACACTTGTCAGGAACTAGGAACCATGCTGGTCACGCCTCTTAACATCTCTTTTGGCCTCAACAGACCATGTCCTCTGCCAAAAGTCCTGCAACAGAAGGGGAGTATCTCCAGGGGTGTATGTCCACTCTAGAGGCTATTTCAGCATCCTCTGTGTGCCCAGCACCAGCCTATTACAAAGCCACAGCCAAAAGAAAGGTGGTAAGCAACCCTGTGTGCTGTTCTTGTCATCTGTGCTGCTGCTGTAGACTACAGGAGTCCAGAGGCTACAGTACCCTGGCCCATGGAGCAGAGACTGGTCTCCATCCAGTCCCACTACCCAGAGAGTCTCACAAGTGGTGCACAGATCCCTCACATCCATGACCTAAACCCAGCTCAGTTTGTCAGATTTCAGACATTTTCTATTGAAAGCTGATGCAATCTTCACATGACTTGGTTTGATTTAATGCAGGTACCAAAAGAATCAACTACAACATTAAGGGAAAGAAAACAAAACTGAGAACAGGGCTTAAACAACAAGGTTAGCTTCTATCTGTGTTACAGGAAATTGTAAATTGAAATGATGACTACTACTGCTAGCAGTGAACTGGTGAACTGGAGCCAACTGATAACATCCTCTTCAAATTATGGCCCTTCCATCCCATAAAGAGCTTTCAGCATAGGCAAACAAAGATACCAGGTAAAGGACAACAGCTCAAAGAAGACAGGGGATAGCGTGCTGTAAGCAAGAAAGACAGTGGAATGGAAAGCAGTTACAGGAAATAAATAGGTTTTATGAACCAAATCCTTGGAGCCCAAGAAATGGGGTAAATCTCAAGCCTAGGTAAAGCCCGATAGAGGCATGGCGAGGAGGGCAGGAGATGAAAGGATGGGGAGGGGCAGCGTTAGGAAGAATGCTGTGGGAGTGAGAGTAAGTAAGAGAGTAAGTAGGGCTAACTGGCACAGCTCCCCGACTCTGGTCCCTGGGGTCCTGCTAGCACTAGTGCCAGGGCAGGGGAGCACACTGGGTGTCTGGGTGAGAGCAGGAGGTGAAATCTGTGCACTTGTACCCTTCCTTGAGTCCAGAGTTAAAACCGACTTGCAGTTGGATTGTATTCTTGGCTTAAAAATACGTAAGTTTTCCTAATAGCTCTGGTGGAGCATAGCTTGTTGCCTGGAGGAAGACAAGAGCTTTCAAAACCGTGCACCTTTGAATTTCAGACATACATGAAGGCCAAATGTTTCTATAGAGCTACCGTCCTTCTGGCCAAATGACCAGTATGAAATTCCCAGTGTCCTGAAAAGCCTGGAAATGCAGGGCACAGACACCTCTCCAGCTTTATTCCCAGACTGCCTTTTAATCCTCAAGGTGTGTGCTCCATCCGCAGAGGCTTTCTGGAGGACCAGGTAAAGCCAAGGCCAAGAGTTGCCCCGTGCACATGAAAAATGGACAAAAGGACCAAGTCCTTAACTAACCAAACCCTACCACACTAGCAACAAGCAGAGTTGCTCACTTTGCAAAGCAGAGAGCACGGCTCTAAAAACCAGAGAGAACTGAGTAACATTCTGAAACTGAAGAAATTCACCCATTATCAAAACAATGGCACTCGGTGGGTGAAGCACACCTTGGTGAGGGAGGGAATGTGAGTGACACTTCCCAAACGGTACACTGAGGCCAAGAAAATATGTCAGTAAGTCAGTGCAATGAAGAAAAACAGAGCTGACGGTACATTAAATACCAGTCTGATGACAAATGACAAAAACCAGAGTTCCTTAAATCAGACTTATTTCCAGCTGGTCTCACTGGAGACCTTGTTTGCTGTTCCTAAACCTCCTTTTGGCATAGGAGTGCACAGAGAAAGGACACACACATGCTCATTATCTGTGCACATTTGCAGGCTGTAATTCTAGTAAACATTAGATAAAAAAAATAGTTCCTTGAACTCTGAAATAAAGAATAAAGCTTTGGCTTCTATTATAATTAAGATTTTTGAAAACAACCTTCAGTTCAAGCCCTACATTAACCACTGGTGTTCATCAACCGACCCAAGGATTCCAACTAATACCATAAATGGGAAAACCACCAGTACTGTAAGGAACACGTGCGGCAGGATTGAGCATTCCACATCCAAGCTGCTATGACTTCCAGTGGGGTACTTCATTATTCTTCATTATATATATATGTCCACTGGAGATACTGTGCTTGCTGGCTTAGACCTACGGATGTCTATGTACTTCATTTTTTGTCTGCAAATATCTCTACCAAAACAAAACAAACCAGATGTTCAGCCTGCAATGAGACAACACTCTAAGGATGAGCACATGGCATTTCAATTCTTACATCCTAGGAGAAATCCACTATCTTGATGAACTAGTTTTGCTTCAACAGGCACACTTCATGAAGCCAGCAGAACCTTTTAACATTACCACCCTCACACCAGTGTAAGGGTATGTCAGCCTTTTTACTAGAAAACTTACCTGCCAGAGATTGCTGTTTGAAAAATTACTCATACTGAGGATGTTGACTCAATAAGCAACTCATATTCTACAGTTCAAAACAGTATTACTATGATTTTCTTCTTGTTTTGCATTAAGAGAGCAGTATCTGTTCTTTTTTTCTCTGGCAAAGGAAAAAGAGGTATTATTGCATATACTTGATCCTTCACCTGGCTTCCTGCCTTCTGATATTTAGATAAACACAATTTAATACACCAGAAAGATTTAATGTTTGACAAAGAGTCTCTTTTCACATTTGGTAAAACCTCTTTTGCTAACCTATGTGCAGAAGGATTCTTGTACAAGAGGAACCAGTCTGGCTTCCACACGAGCAGCTGTTAATGTAGGCACGCATTCAAACACGCAGTTGTCTGAAATAGCAGCGCTCTAGACGTTGAAAGTCAAGAAGGGCCAGCTCGGGTTGCAGGGCTGCGCGGCCACCCCTGTGAGACGGTGTAATCACAGGCCAGCGAAATCCTTCCCCTGCTAGGAGGCTATTACTGGTCACTCCTCGCATCGGGACTGGCCTTTAAGCAGTGATTCATGGAGGTACCACGCTGCCCTGTCTCCCTCGCTGCTGTCTTGGCTCACCGCATTCATTTCCCTCCTGGTTGCTGCAAACCACGCAACCAATTCTGTTCCAAACGTCTCCTTGGTTTTCCGTACCCGGAAGGTAGTTTAAAATCCCCAGCGGCAAGAAGGTGTCACTTGAAGTCACGGTTGTGTCTTGTTCACGCTCTGACTTCGGTAGAAATTCTGATCTGTGACTTTTTAGTTAGGGCAATTTCCAGCAGATTTCCAATTCCCGTGGTAGCAATGACGAACAATAGCTTTGTCTCATCGTAGGCATTAGGAAATATTGGTTGCTTAATGCTCCGTTGCAACAAGGATTTACAAACTGTAAATGCCTACAGCAGAGACATTTTTCAGGGTTTGCACACGGGCTGCTCCGGCTGCAACATCAGAGCTTTAGTTCTGCTTTGCACAACAGCCCAGACTGCACCAGATCACCGCCAGTCGGAGACTTCTAGATTTCATCTCACGTTTCTCTGGCAGCTTGACCTTGGGAACGCTTCCCAGCAATAAACAGCACAGAACTACCAATGCGTTACATGCGTTTCCTCATACTGTGTATTTTAAGTGTTCCTCCTTTCAGAATTTGTAAGAGCAGCACAAAACACGCAACACAAAAGTCAGCTGAAGCACTTAAATATGTTTAAGACAACAGGTGCACCACAGTACCCTGCAAGTGCAGGTACCGAATTCTCTCTACTGTCACCAGAAATGCATTTCATAACATGAACAGAGATTCGAGATTCCATGACTCGACAGTATTGCAGCACTGAGCGACTTTACAGAGAGCTGCTGGTTACGAAACCGTGGAATGATGTTTGAATTCTTCTAGAAAGCCCCAACACCAGGGATGAGAAATGTAGTAACACCGGCCACAACGGTTTCGGTAACATTTTGGATCACTTGGCAAATTTTGCGAAGTGTATCCCAAGTCACTGATCTACAAGGATTAACGTTGAAACGTAAGAACAGCAGACTGAACGAAGGAAAAGCATTCTGACCTGATTCTCACATCATTTAAGTCTGATTTTAATCACCAATTGGAATATGAATCAAGTCACAACAAAGAGCTGGCTTCAGAAACAGGAACAACTTCAGGACCAACTGGCCTCAGAAACAAGTTAGCTTGTGTGTCAGCTGGGGAAGAAATCAGTTCTGCCAACAGTCAACTTCAGGTAACATTTAAGTACCTGCTAGACTTTTGAAAACTCTGAATAAGAAACCAGATAATACGATCCATCTTTTTGAATTTGCAGGAGAGTTTTCACTTGCAATTTATACTTCCTAGCACTACTTTAAATTGATGTTTATTGAGTTTGAGTAAATTATTTAATGTGAATTTCTCTAATGTATTATGACCAAACACATTTTGATTAGAAAAAGAGCTACCTAGCCCACTTACAACACACTAGTGAGTTGATTATTTTTACTTAATATACAAAAAACAGCCATTGAGAAGGGTTGACTCTGCTAAAAATCAAACTCCAGATCAGCTGCACATCCAGACACTGCCAAGATCTTGTGTTTCAATACTCAGAGTGAAACCATGTTCCTGCTGTCACAGGAGCTTGTCATGATGACATACCACACCGCGCCAGATCACGTCCAGTAATTAAATATCTGTTATACTGCGGCAACTGGAAACAATACCTACCCACGAGAGTCACACAACAGACCATCCCATTCTACAAAGCAAACTGCCAATAGGAGAGAAAACAGAAGCCTTTGAAGGAAAAAAGCTGTGGCACACGAACAAGTTCCTCGGAAGTAAGAGAGGTGTGATCTTGTCACGGAGTATGTGTGAGCACAGGGGAAGCCCACTGCAGAGTAGCCTATGTGCATCCGTGTTACACTCCCGTTTACCTTGTCCAAACTGTTTTATGATACTGGGGGGGGGGAAATCACTTCAGCACTCATGACTATTAGAACAGCTTGAGACAACAATCTGCCTTGGGTCTGAAGAGCGCTTAGCAAAACGGGGGTCCCTGGATCATGTGTCTAGAGACACGGCTGCAGTAAGAAATAAATCTCACTGACCTACAGACAAACGGATCCATGTCATGACGCTGGAAGGGTGAAACCCCCTACGACAACCGCTTCAAGAGGAAGTAGGCTAAAGTCCTCTTTCTGTTCCTTGAAATCTAGCATACAGGACGTAAATTCATTCTTCAGAATCAACCTTTGAAAAGGAAGTCGTTAATGTCTGCAGACATACTGGAAGGCACAGCTGTCCTGTTTTCAGTAACAGACACACATACAGAACAAACCCCTCTTCTAGTCAGGCGTTTATCACATCCTTATTTCAAAGAGTAGCAGCCGTTACACGGCAAAGTTCAGACAGTGCTTTGGGTTTCTTTGGGTTTAAAAAAGCAGTATATGTTAATTTAGAACATGTGCAGGATTTTTCAAACCTCTTCCACGCGCGGTCCCTGAACTGTTTAGGCACACCCCGTACCTCAAAGTAGGGGAGGCTACTCAAGGCTAGAGCTTCGTTTTCTGGGTTGTATTTTGTACCCCCTTATAGGTGATCTTAAATCTTGAGGGGCCTCTAGATCCCATGATCAATACCTGAAATCTTCAAGAACAGAGAGAGAGACAGACAGACAGCAACTCTGACTCAGTAACAAAATAAATAAAATAAATGAAAATAAACCAGGCAAATCTGAAGAAATCTAAAACCTCGTTTATACCAATAGCATGGTTTCCATTTCTCAGGGAAGGAACCCCCCCCCTTCTCAAACGCTCAGTATCAATGCACAACAAAGAAACTCAAGAAAAGGGGGCGGCATCATTACCACTGCGCTGATGTAATAATAAAACAAAACATATTTACTACAGATATTTATTTGTGGCATTAATTCATACTGAGAATACAATTACAAATTATGCAGATAATACATACTAAAAGACATTTGATTACTCAAGATACATAGTATTATTAGCAGAAATGTACTGATTGAGAGAAGTAACTGTAATTTAGGTATACTATGAGTTTATGTTTCTCTGTTCAAGAACAAATGTACAATATTGAAGCATTCAGAAAGGGAATATACTCTAGTTTTAGGTTTGTTTGGGGTTTTTTTAGGAGGTTTTCCTTTTTGTGGCACTGCAGACGCTAGAAAAGTATTGTTTCATTAGCCTCCAACTTAAGCAATGAGATCAAGAGTTACTCAGATGCAACTTAGCATGGGGCCCGGCTCAGTGAAGCCCATGTCACACATCAGGACAAAGACAACAGCCCTCTTCACTCAAACCCATAAACAAGAAGGAAAAAAACCAAATCATGGTAGCAAAACGGAGAGGTGTAGTTACTTCTATCAATACTTACTGTAATTTATAATTTTATAAGTGCTTGACGCTATTTAGCAACAATTTAGGCGTGGCTAAGGAAAAAGAATGTTCATTAGGTTTGCAGAATTCCTTTTGTTAGGGATTTTCAAGGCAAGGGCAACTAAGGGAGTTGGAAGGAGAGAATCCGCTGTCTTTGAACACCTCCAACTTACTACGTAGTACCTTTCTGGACTTCATAAAAGAGTTATCGTAACTGACCCATATCCCTAGGTTATTTACAAATAAAGGACTTGACAGCTAAGGACAGAATGGGTCATGTTTTCATTTCATACCATGTTCCTAAACAGCAACACTTAAAATACTTTTAGTCTACATACTCAGAAAATAATTCATAGGTCTGTGATTGCTGTCTGAAAACAACTGAAATGGAAAACAATTCTAGAAAGGAATTCTATTCCATCAAGTCCTCTCCACAAACACAAAACCAATACAATTATATGGTTCAGTCTGGTCATGTGGGAGGAAGAAAAAGTTATCCTTCGTGACGTGTTTCACAAAGACCATGGCCTTACAGAATTGTTATATACAGAGCAGAAGGTTTACACCACTTTTCAACCACCTTACAAAGAAAGGTTTGCTTCTAACATTTCAACAAAAAGGCAAAACTTTCAGCCTAAGGCTGAAACAACTTTACTTCCAAAGCACAACAAACAGCGCTGTTCTACAGAATTTACTTCAGGTGGGTATTAACAACATCAAATTCATCTGGGGAAGAATCACTACAATAACCTAATAAATAAAGGAGTGATCTGTACATTAAAAGACACAGTAAAGCTTGAACTATTTCTCATTCTTTTCATAAACTAGCAGATATGAAACTACAGGGAGTCACTAAAAGAACCATGAAGTTGCAGCTTATTACTGTCTATATATCAGAAAGTGTTATATATTATTCAGATTTCTTGAGAAGGACTTTTAAAAACATATTTTTCTTTCAACTGAAGCACATAAAAAAAGCAACAACAGATTTACCTCTCTTCATAGGGAAAATAAATCAAATGTGGTTCTGTACCAGGATACATTTTTCATGCCCAGGAATTTACTCACTATGAAAGGTCTTTTCTAATCATAATATTTTATCAACAGAGAGGATTATCTTCACATCTTGCTTGCAAGTCAAGGTAAGTCAGAGGTAGCTTAAGAATGCTTTAGAATTTAGTGTTTTACTTGAAATGAATGAATCCCTCTTTCAAAAGGGTTAATAATTAGCACAAAAGGCAAACAGTATATATACAGCTGCCACTGCCTGCACCGAGAGAATAATTCCAAGAAGCTCAAAATAAGATTACAAGAGGGAAAAAGCACGGTGCACTTCTTTGCATTTGCTTCAGTGCACCAGTTCAGGCTGGTTTTCCACAAAAGGAAGCACCCCGCTAACATAGTATGCTATTCCCAACGACAGAAGAGCGATGACGATGACGAGGAGCAGCACCCTCCAGAAGCCCAGGTCTTCCACAAACTCTTGCCATGTCGTGCGGAAACTGGAAAGAACTCCTTCACCTTGCTGTAGGTTTGGATTAAGGAGGGAATGGCTTTCCATCGCACTACGAAGGATTAAAGTTAAAAATACATCAGAGCAAAAGAATGCACCTTTAAGACCGAAACAGTCTAAACTAAAAACTAAGCCCACTTGCGGATTTAAAGCATTGCCTGTGCTAAATCAAGACAAGGGAGATAAGTTTAGAGTTAGGAGCCTCTTCCTCAAGTTAGCTGAAAGGATGTTTTACTAACCCGTGTCAAGAGAATGCTATTTGTGTCTGTACAACTGCCCTGAGTTTGCAGGCTTGCCACCTAGAAGCCTTCAAAAGCCAGTCCTCACAACCCCTGTTAAATATGGCTTAGTAAAATTTACTGTATAAGCTAAAACCTCAAGGGGCACAGCTCTCAATAAACCAACAAATTATGATTAAAAAATAAACTCTGATGAACAAAATGGAAACTTTAACCATTGTAACGTAGATTCTGAACTCTGAGGTGACCTTTACTACTCTCCTGCATGTCTTTGTTACAGAAGCCTCTCTAGCATAAACCTACCACAGAAAACAATAAATTTGGAGAACAAGAAGTTCAGAAACTTTCTGATCCTCGAGACAAGTTGGCACTGCTGTGTTTTCTGCCATTCAGCAACCGTTCCGATGTTTTAACATTCCGCTACCAATCCACCAGGCCCCTTTCAATGGTCAGACTGTAAATCAGGGACCCTCACTTTCAAATGAGGAACAGAGTAGAACGAGGCAGTCATCTCGACAGTGAATCACCTTTAGAAAAAATGTAAACTGTTTCAAATACTGAAGGGCTTCTTGTACCGTTCTCCCAGTTTTGCCGCTTTCACGATCAGCTGGTAACAGGAACTTTCTCTGTTGCTGTACGGAAAACCTCAGGAAGAATAGGAAAACTGTGTTGTCACATGATTCCAGGTATGTGGAATGTCAGCCATCTGCACAGCCCTACCACTTGAGTGCAGTCACATACAGAGGTGTTTACGGGCTCACACAAACACAGAAAGGAAATGGTGAAACCAACTACGCACACAGTGATGTCAATAGCAGAAGGTAAGCAGAGAAATCCCCATTTTTTTCCTCCCTTCTAATTGCTTTCAGTTACCATATTCCTAGATATCTCTCACAGCAAGAACGAAAGAAAACATTTCAGGGAAAAGTAATTCCCATGCCAAAACTAACTGTAGAAATGCTATTGTTCTCAGTGACAATAATAAACTGACCAATGACTGTTATCAGAAAGAGGTCTAATTTATGCATCTCTCTAAGATTACACCACGGGAAAACTGTGCTATTCCCACGGTGTTTTTTGTTAGGAACTACAGCCACTGAAGAATCATTGCCACAGCTTGCTCAAGTATTGCAGCATCACGTGCAGATTTCAGAAACTGCCTATTAAACAGCTTGCCGTCTTTTTTTTTTTTTTTTAAACATTTACCTTGCTTTAAGCTATTTTTGCTTGCCTGTAGCTGCAGGATTTACCGATCTTCCTTGCTTATTATGGTTTCCCAAGCAAAACCAAGGGTTTAATAAAGGACAGCCATTGGTGTAGAACAGAACTACTCACTCATTAAGTAGTAACTAGTTAATACATAACCACAGAGAGGTTACATAAAGGTGCAATGCAATTTAAGTGAAAAGATCACATGCTTGCTCATTAAACAGAAAAGGTACATAGAAAACACTTTCGCTGTTTTATATTACAACCCAATTAAATTCAGTGTTAGTCAAGGTATTTTTTCTCCTTAGGAATTAGAGCTGCTTTAAAAAACGGTAACACAGCAATGCATCCTACACAAGAGTTTGTGCCAGAGTCGTTCTCGCCTGTTTCCAACCCGGCGTGGAAGTTCACATTTGGATGCACCTGTGGGCACAGCCAGGGGTTTGCAGACAGACAGATCGCCCATCCTGACAGACGGACAGCGAGCTCTGCCTCCCGACAGCGTTGCACCACTCCTCACGGGGAGGTGCGCAAGGCAAGAGAGAATAAACCTGACCCGGGCACGCAGCTTTCGCCCCTGCTTCCACACCAGCAGCAGCAACTCCGCGTCACAGGGAGCAGAAAACTCAAGCCAGAGACTGTTTTTAGAAAGAGGAGCCATTGCTTCTCCATAGGTTCATCCATAATGTACGAGGGTCAGGGGGAGAGGACAGAACACATTCCTCTAAGCGGCTCTGAAATGTGAAAATAATACTGCAAGGGAGGTCTGAAAAGCCAGCTATTAGAAAGGCATTATTTATTTACAGAGCAAACAGCATACACTTGCTTTTGCTGCTCTGTTATTTGTTATTTTAAAAATAACGTATTTCAGAGATTTTTAAACACGTTCACAAACAAGCTGGGTAGCGCGCTGTTTGTGTCTCTGCGCCTCTCCCCAAGGAGAGCTGCTGACTTCCTTGCCAAAGCAAACAATATAACATTTATGAAGGTCGAGTCAGAGAAAGGAAGCTATGTTCGTTAAAGGCACACCATCAAATTTTTAAAAAATCAGAATTTAAATGGGGCTGAACTGTTGGCCCATACGTTTAAACAACACCAGCATTTCTGTGTGGAAGGAACTTACAATACAATTAAGTCAGAAAGGTAATGTGCCCAAAATTCTTGTAATTGATACCCATGTAATTTTGAGAATAATGTTAAATTTTCTATTTCAGGGCTTAAAACAGTCTCTCTGACAAGTAGAGTCACCTGATGTATAAGGAAGAACTTCCAACCTGCTCACTGGGAGCATTTGGTACGATTTCTGTAATTTCGTTGGTTTCCCCTTTTCTCAACTTTGGTAACAACTCCATCTACGCAGTTTAATTTTCCCTGACAGTAGAGGTTGTGTACATTTAGACACAAACTAAACAATTGTGTGACAAAGCTCCCTGTCTTCTGTGATATAATGTTCCAGCAGTCACAGTTCATGATCGCTATTAGACAATATAAAATATTACAAATCTGAATAAATTCAGTGTAAGAGCAAGAATTCCAAACAACGTTGATATCCTGTTTCTAATATAAATTAAACCAAAGCAAAACAGTACTGGAAAGATCTCTTGCATTATTAATCTCAGTCCCATGTTCTGTCATGTTTACCAGCAATTCAATGACTTCTGCAAGACAATTAGCCTCCTCTGAAACTTCCAAGGCTTCTTGCCTCATCTATATCCTACAAGAAGCGTGTCTGGGAAGTTCATTATAAAAAACCACCCCCAGTTTTCAATCAAACAAAGTATTTGTGGTTTATCTGTATCCTTTTGCTCTTGTGCTATCATCTTGTGTCTTAAACAGCTGGTTTACGTTGTTCAAAACCAGGATTTGTCAGCAACCCCACACCTCTCAGCCTTCACTCTGTCAGGCTAAAACGAGCTCTAGTTGCATCCTTTCACAAGGAGATGCTCTTTTCCCTTGAGCGCTGAAGTAATCCTTCTCCACGCTTTTTAAGGGACAAACTGAACTTTTCTGACTGGGGCTAAAGAGCATTATAAAACGTACTACAAAGCAGGAGTTACCGTTGTTTTTTACAACGGCACTGACAGTTTTCTTTATGTAGTGGAAATAACTCATTTTGCACGCTTGTAGGACTTCACTGCCTTTTTTCAGGGTTGCATCAACTCCTCTTCTCCTACACTCCTCCTATCATTTGATTCTGTACCTCATTTTCCACTGAGGAACTTCCCTTTTACAGCACACAGCTTTAGGTAAATGAAGTTGCATTTTGTGCTACTCAAATCACAATTTATTTGTACTAATTTCCTCTTGTCATCTCAGGTTTTTGTCTACGTCATCCCAATTTTCCTCTGGGTTGCCTGTATCTCATTTCACAGTATCGCTAACATGCTCCTACTTGCCATGCCAGTACCATTTATGAGACGGTAAGTAAGCACAGTCCCAGAACCAGACCTTCAGGAATTCATTAGTAACTTCCCTCTAACCCAACACCTCCCCTGGAATTGTCAGCAATTTTTCCGAAATCTTCAGTTCCCCTTGAACTCTCTTCAGCTACCATGAAATCCTTATTTTATTCTCCAACTTTTCCACGACTACTGCCGATAGCAATTTCATATATGGCACCGTATAAAATCCTTTATTCAAGTTCAGACAGAGGAAAAAACTCTTCTATTCCTTCTTCGCACAGACAACACACCTTATCAAGAGGATGTCAGGTTAGCCTGTGATACTGGCATTTTGCATTTCACCTCATTTTCCCTTTGGCTGTGTGATAAGTGGTAGAATATTTATTTTTAGGAGTCTGAAATGGAAAACTCTTAAAATTTCCACCATAAAATTAAAATCTCAATAGAAAAACTTCCTTTTTCCTCACATTTGATCTGTTTAGAAATTCTTCCAAAATTTAAAATCTGATTTTGGTTTCTGATAATAACAGCCCAAACTTGATATTATCTGTTTTGACAAATAAAGAATCAAGTCAATCGCAAAAACCCAAAAGCCATAAACATTATTTCCTCAAGTAATTATTTTTCTTGTGTAAATACCTTTCGCTTTCAGCAGTTTGCATCGTTTCCAGCTTTGAGTGAGCTCCTCTGTTGAATCCTTTCACCTCTTGCTCTTCTAAAGATTCCAGCAGCCTGATCACATCTTTATTCACACCCCTTCGTTTTGCAAGAACAAGCGGTGTTGCACCTTGGTGATTGCTAAAATAACCACACAAAAGGACATGAGGAGAAACTATTAATACAGAAATTTTGTAACAAGACACATCAGCACAACACATTAAAATTTATTAAGTCCTCAGAACTATTTTCTGCCATATCAGACAGTAAGAAATTCCTGTCGATAAAAGTTATAGCATAATTGGCTATCAAGAAAATAAACATATATAGGTTTGAAATTGCACAACTCTTTTTCCTCTAAATAAAATTAAAATTCTTAATATTCTAATCTAATTGGAATCTCTGGGCATTAAAACAAAAAATAAAGAGTAGATTTATGGCAATGTTCAAGACTAAGCTTAATTTCAAGCAGGAATTGTGCAATCTGATTCCTCATAGTTCCCTTTCCATGTGGGTATTAGGACATCAGACAAAAATGAAATAAAATACAGATGGTCCCTCTCTGCTACTATTAAAATAATACTGAATAGGACCAGAGCTGCCTTCAGACTAGGGTTTTTCACCAGACTTGTTCGAAATGAGGAAAAAAAAAAAACCCAACCCCCAACCCATAAAGAATCTGGTCTGCCAATAACCAGTTTTGCTGAGTTGAAAACATTAATGAGGGACAGGTGAAAAAGGGACAGATTAAAAAGCTCAAAGGTTTTGAAGCTACTACTGGTTTTTGCAGGCATTGTGAATGTGCAGAAAGTTCCACAAACAAGATAATTCAGCTGCTGCAACGAAACAGCTAGTTATTTTGCAGCTTGAGAGCTTACATCTGAGCACTGGCATCTGACAGCTGCTGGAAGCCAGAAGGAAAGAATATACAATATTTAAAAGGACTGAGTCACAGACTTTGAGGGAGGGGGAAAACACTGAAAGGAAGCATTGTTACCGGAGGAGTACGGGAATGAACTGACACACACATATACTGTATTTTCTTTGTCTTATAGAGTACAACAATGAAAACCATAGAACTGTGGTGGAGAAAATCCTTTTTAAGTAGTCAATGTGATTTTTTCTTTGGTGCCAACCACCCACACCTGGCTGTCTGGCCAAACCGGGATAGCAATGTCATCAGGGAGGCAGAATTAGACACAGCAGCCCACACCAGCAGCTGCTATTTTTATTTGCTTTGCCTGCTGCACAGACCAGCAGTAGTGGCCTCTTACTGCTTTCCTACCTTCTTGTTTTGTGTTTTTATTAAGCGGTAGCTTAAAAAAAGTTGAGTTGTGCCAAATACAGCATTTCAGCAACAGCAGATGTATATGCAAGGCTCTGGCAACAGAGGACTATTATTTACAAAATATATGCTGTAAAAGAAGTGACTTACCAAATATCAATTTTAAGCCCATTAGAAACCAGGAACTGGATGGTATCCACATGCCCACACAGGTGAAGGGCTGTGTTACCTTGGTAATCAGTGGCCAGTAAGTCAGCACCAAATTTATGCAAGAGCTGACAGATGTCTACATTTCCTCTGGCTGCAGCAAGGTGAAGGCCAGTTCGGCCCCGGCTGTCGCGAATATTTGGGTCGAAACCACTCTCCAACAGTCGTTTGGAGTAGTTAAAATCTCCATCAATGCAAGCCTGCAGCAGAGGCACATTTGTCTGGGAAGAGTCGTTTACAAAAACGTAGGACATTGTTCCGATTCTCTCTGGAGTAGGTGACCAACCTGCAAGTAAAAGTGGGAAGAAATGATGGTGAAACCAGGCAAATAAACACAATGCAAATATTCGGTAGACTACTCAGCTTCCCAAACGAGAATGCAAACAAGCTTGTAAACCAACTCTGAAATCCTCCTGTCCTACATATTAACTTTGCTGCATTCCCACCTGGCAATATGGAATGAGATCCTTTCTGTCTTGGGCCTACAAGGGAGCTGGGGGGGACTTTTTACAAGGGCCTGTAGTGACAGGACCAGGGGCAATGGGTTTAAATTGAAAGTGGGGAGGTTTAGATTGGGTATCAGGAAGAAGTTCTTCACAGGGCGGGTGGAAGCACTGGCACAGGTTGCCCAGAGAAGCTGTGGATGCCCCATCCCTGGAAGTGTTCAAGGCCAGGCTGGATGAGGTTTTGAGCAACCTGGTCTAGTGGAAGGTGTCCCTGCCCATGGCAGGGGGGTTGGAACTAGGTGGTCTTTAAGGTCCCTTCCAACCCAAACCATTCTGTGATTCCTCACGCCTCTGGGAACAGCAGCAACACTTTGTTACAGAAAACTGCTAAGATCACTGCCACAAATGCCAGACAGGTGACAGCTTTCACCTAGTAAGAGATCACATGCAGCAGTGCTGACACTAAAGGGCCAAACACTGCAGGTGGGAACTGAAAGGCAGAAGAACCACCTTCCATGAATCGGAAAACCACAAACAATTTAGTTACCAGACACAGCAACACCAACTGCAGTCCCCTCTGGCTACAAGCAAAGCTACTCCAGCGGGACTGCCACCAACGCCGATGCACCAAGTACAGTCAGTCGCTGAAGATGCTCCATTACTGTAAATACCAACTCCTTCATGCTGCAAGAAACATTTTGCAGTACTCTTTGCAGAACATTGTTTTATAGTGTCACAGGTACACAAACTGCTGAACAAACAAGAACAACACTACAGACCATAGGAAACGGAGTGTGTTATGTGAAAATGCCCACCTGAAAGGGAAAGCTGCAAGTGGGTACAAGGACAACGGTACCATCAAGTAGGGAGCTATTGTGGGTTCAACTAGAACCCCAGTTTGAACAAGCACAAATGTAGCTTCTCTAACTTATTATTTAATAAAGGATGAAGTAATTTTCTGTATCAGGATCTAGAAGAAGATAAATGTTGTTTCACCACGAATTTCTTGATCTGGAGTATTTCATGAACTATGACTTAAGTTTTGCAGAAGAATATCTTAAGGATGAGTCAAATAATGAGGGTATGATGACAGTGTGTGCTTATGGGACACAGAAAATATGACTTGAAAGCAGTAAGAAAAAAAGAGAATGACTATGCAATAGGATGGCAAAATGTACTTGAGGCAATGGAAAGAAGAAATTAAAACATCCAGGAGACTGGGCAGCAAAGCTTTGTGCTGCCTCAGAAAGGAGGTGAAAAAGAAAAATAAAAATCATATAAAGCAGTAAAAAAACCTTAGAAGAAATCTCAATACTGACATGACACAGTTCAAGTGACAGAAAGGAAAAGTGATTTTAGTAGATAAGCTCTGAATGGAAACTGAATTCAAACTTCACTTGAAACAATGTCTTTCACTTGCCCGGCTTTGTCTTTTGGGCTCCTGATGAGGCAGTGTTCTGATTAACTCTCTGAACCTCTTATGAAGACTGCTACACGCAGATTTAAAATTTTCTCATCTATATAAGGTATCCTTCCACACCAGTGCGCTCATTCAGCCGGGAGAATGGAAACATGGCCAGTAGCCAAAGAATTCGATTTAAAACCTCTCCTTTTTTTGAGAGTTTATAATGTCTGTATTTTATAGCTTTTCCCCCATGTTTTAGATCAAATTCAAGATCAAAGGACCTACAGAAGTAATTTCAAAATGTTTACACGCTGCTCTGATTAACAGCTGTAGTATTTGGGGCTGTTGAGGTTAATAAATCATATTTAAACTTCAGTGGGTTGTATTTCCTCTCTGGACAAATTCTGCTCCATGTATCAACACCGTCTAGCTTTCCAGTGCTGTAATGCACAACACTGGGGTTTTTTCTTTCTTGGATGCAGAAAACAGAGATAGGAATAACTTCTGTGTCCTGGTATCTGTGTAAGGAATGATTTTTAAGTAGAGTACATTCCCCTAAGCTGCAAGTATGTTTTTAAGCACGTGATAGTGCTTCAGTGGCTCAAGCACCCTTTTCAACAATCATCTCCAATAGTGAAAGGCCAGTTCAGCGATGTACTATAAAACATTTAATGCAAGACTTGTGTCACTTAGGGCACTAACAGCTTTCTTATAACCCTACACTAAAAGAAAGGACAATGTACTTACTTGTATTTCCAATAAATATGTTACAAAACCCCTGGATGTTGCAAAGCTAGGATTCCCAGCTGATGGCAGTTTCAATTTTCTTGCCCATTTCCCACCCAAATCATGAATGATACAAGAATTCTTCTTCAACTCTGCTAGTCGAGTCTTTGCTGAGAAAAATATTGGGCCCAGTTTCTGTACGATGCAACTGTGACCTTTATATTCCACGGTAAATCTTCCCTAAAGCAAGTTCATAAATCATTTAAAACCCTCCAATTATCAGCCATAGTAACAGCATATCAACAGCACAAAACCCTACTTGTACTTGATAAACAAGATCGTGGTTTGCTTGTAAAATAGTATCTGAGTGTTTAAACCTGTTTAATAAAACAAGGCCTAACATATGTCAACAGCAGAATATTAAAGAGACCTATGCTATTGGAGAATCAGTATGGCATGCTCTGTTAAATATAAGCTAATATTTATGTTTTCATACCAACCCAGAATTCCCCACCACTTCACATACAACATACATGTTCCCCATACAACTCTGATGAAACAATAGCTCGTAATACTAGAAAAAAAAAACCATCACTGCCTTATCTTCTCAGGAAAGGAAGAACAAAGATTAGTAGTCATCAGAAAGTTTAACTGGAAGCAATTGTGATCCAGAATTTATTATCACTAGAATCTTTATTATCTTTATTATCACAGAGAGGGTGGTGAGGCACTGGAACAGGTTGCCCTGAGAAGCTGTGTATGCCCCATCCATCCCTGGAAGTGTTCAAGGCCAGGCTGGATGAGGCTTGGAGCAACCTGGTCTAGTGGAAGGTGTCCCTGCCCATGGCAGGGGGGTTGGAACTAGATGATCTTTAAGGTCCCTTCCAACCCAAACCTTTCTGTGATTCTATGATCTATGATTGCTGACGTGTAGAAGACTAAAATGAAACCTTAGTATTTCACAGTAAGAAAGACAAAAAAACCAACAAATCCTTCTTCCCAATGCTACCTAACCTATGCCAGACACAAGCTGTGTGCAAGGCTGAACTATACAGAACCACATCACTAAGGTTGGAAAAGATCCATTAGATCATCTATTCCAACCATCAGCCCAAGCCTACCATACCCACTGGACCATGTCGTCAAGTGCCACATCTACACGTTCCTTGAACACCTCTCCAGGGATGGTGACTCCACCACTTCCTTGGTCAGCCTCTTCCAATGCCTGACCACTCTTATATGCCATCTTCAAAGTGCCAGTTCCCAAATGATACGTTCTTGCCTCAAATTTAACCTGATTGAGCAAAATTTCCCGCCCAACAAAACTCAAAGAAAATCACAATAGTCAACCTAATTAGGTTTTTTTTGAATAAACAAACTGTGGTCACATTTCTGTCTACAGGATGGACAAAAAAAGCTTAATTCTGTAATGAATATCTAATGCAGTGGATTTAGAAGCAAAATTCCAAAGGATTAGCCATTCTCTTCACATCACTTCTGAAAGGTGAGTCAGATAACTCTGAACCTGTGTAAATGCTGGTACACCTACCGTTAAGCACTCTTGTCACAGGCACAAATTAGGATAAACACACTTGCATTACTAACAAAACACAAAAGCACTGTAAAATAAGCATTCTGAATATCCCTATATATTAGTCAGTTAAATCTGATTTGGTTCAGTAAATGACTGCTGCTAAAAATGCATCACTATCTACTGAAAACCTATCTTTTAAATTATACTTTTGTTAAAAAAAAAAAGTGCTGCTGTTAATAACTTGGCACTTTGATAGAAAATGAGTTTTATAGGGAAAAAAAAAAAAGTAAATTCAAAGACATCCTCCCAGGCAAAAAAGGCATAATATAGAAATACATTTTCCCTAAATTTATACAATATGGATACAGCCTGAGTACAGTGTACTACTTTATTAATAATTTTAGAAATCATGCTGCAAGCCACTTTTTCAATGACACCTGTGGGCTAGTACAGGGTAAGAAAATCTAACCGAACTGTTTGGGTTTCAAAAAGAATGCTGATATCAAGTGATTCTGTAAGAACAACTGATTTATTAGAAGGCAGTTGTCTCTCGCTGTACTATGTACAATAGTTAACTCGGTGTCACACGCCGATCTGGCGTGTAACATGTTCACACCTGCAGAAGCCAGGAGTGATCTTGAGTAATTCAAACCACAGATCTAGGTGCAAGTTCCGTTGCTTCTTGAACTAGTCCTAAATCTGCACTAACTGTGAACAGTTTTATTTTACAGTAAATGTCTCTACCTTCTCAGCAAGTTCAACAGCTACCAAATAGCTCCAGAAAAAGGAGAGAACAGCCAGATTGTGAGACAGAATCACCGAAGGCAAAGTTTCCTGCTCAATGGGATCATTCTCTCAAAACCACTGTGCACACATAGGCTCTCTCTAGATACACAAGGTAACATTTTCCTAAAGGTGTAATTTAATAATTAAAGAAACCAAGCAAACCACATTGTGTATTCTCTGAACACTGATCAGATGTTGAAATGTAAACCCAGCAATATTATTCTCTTTCACTTTCTAGGTAGGCTGAGGGAGAAATTCCTTGATAAATTTTCATGTATTTCCTTCTTATTTATGTGCAAGTTACTAAGAAGTCATTTAAGGGAATGTATGTGATATTTAGTAAAAACCATATGACCAACTGTCATTTCTGTTTAGGAAAGAACCCTGTTATCTACATCAGGTTCACTGAGAGCTCAGTACTTTATATTAAAAACCTTTATGTATTCAGTCCAACTGGAAGAGTTTTATTGCTCTACTAACACAGACCTGCTGCTAAAAGCAGCACCTCAGTTTCAGTACAGCATGATGCCTGTTTTACACACAGCTATATTTTGCAGCATTTTCCCATCCTAACTTTAGTTATTTTTTCAACAGTGGCTGGATTCAAGGTATCACAGCAGGTTCCTAAGTCCTACCTCTCCTTTCACGTCTCCAGCCAGACACATGGGTAAGTGGCAATACAAGAACAACACCGATGCCGTTTGTTTTCGGTCATTCCCTCTGCAGACATGAGACATGCAGGTATATTCTTCTGATGTCAGGACCATCCTGTAAGTAGAACCTTCAGTGCACTGCATATACAGTGCTTTGTATGTAGAGGCTACAAAGTGCTTTATGAAAAAAAATTGGGATAATTATTGCTGCTCTTTTTTATGGATCAGCAGATACCGGCATTGAGAAACAGGGAGCTTTCCTCACCACTGTAGAGTACGTCAACATTATTAGATAAAAAATAAACAAGCTCTCAAAATGCCAATCCAGAGCTGCAGAATACTTCCCCAGATAAATACACAATGCATGTACTGTATTATGTACACAAAATAAGGGAACAATTGGAAAGAGATCGCTCATTCTTTTAAAACACTTTTATTAACAAGCAGGTTCACATTTTATTGTTATTACACTTAACTGGTAATTCAGGTGCATTACGTGTTTCAGTGCATTTAGCTTCTATCAAATATACATTTAAGTATTTACGTAGTTGGCTAATTTTTCCATCTTCAGCAGAAGTGTTTAGGAAGAAAGGAAATTGACAGATTCCCTCAGATCATCTCTTCCTTTAATTCCCTGCCACTGGCTCAGGTAAATCAGTAAACACCCGCAGTACTTCCCTGATAACTGTGCTCAGTTTGAATACCTCTGCTTTTATAGAAGCTTACTGAAATGGTTATAATTATCAACCTCTTCACAAACCTTTATCCAAATTCCTTCTCCGTTTCTCCATGAACACGGAGAGTCAAGAAAATACCGAAGGTCACCGCAGAGTGGTTTGTTGTTGGCTTATTTCTTCGGTTTTTATCAGAGCAGAAAGCATTCCTCCCACTCCTAAGGCAGTGTTTGCGCTCGGGGGGTGGGGGGGGGCAGCCGGGCGCGGTA